>NC_058107.1:11643999-11843999 GCF_914725855.1 Thunnus albacares
TGGAAGAAAAGGAAAGAAAGTGATGGTGAGAGGGTGGATGGTAGAAGTAGGAAGGTGAAGAATAGAAATTTTGCAGATGTGAAGGGAGGAAGATGGAAGACAAAATGTGATTAAGAAAATAAAGGGTAAATGAGAAAGATAAATGAAAGATAAAGCAGGTGGAGCAGTAAAGGAAAGAGATGAGGGATAGAAAAGTGGAGAGGTAGAGGAAAGAAGTTGGAAGTAGCATTTAAGGGAAAGAAAGAAAAGGACAGGAAGAGTGGAGGTGAAAAAGGTGGAGGATGAATGAGAGAAAGGGTGGATTGGACAAGGAGATGAAAGATGGAAAGGGTTGAAAAAAGGATAAGAGATGAAGGATACGAAGAAACAAGAGAAAGACCGGAGAGATACAGGAAGAATGATGAAGGACAGGAAGAGTTGAGGGGAGAAGGAGGAAGATGAAAGACAAGAACATAAAGAATGAATTAAAGAGATGATGTTGAGAAATGGAGAAGAGAATATGAAGAAGAAGGAAAAGGGAGGGAGATTAATAAGAGGACAGGGGGAAATGTGAAGGATAGAAGATGACAGAAGAGAGGTGGATGGGAGAGGGAGGAAGATGTAGGAGAGGAAAAGTTGATGAGAGACAGGCAGATGAAATGAAGGAAAAAAGGACAAGAAAGTAGATCAATAAACAGTTAAGACAGAAGATTAAGGAGGGGAGGGATGGATGGGTAAAACAAGAAAGATGAAGGAGAGGAGGAATGTAGAATAAAAGGATAGGAGTTGGAGATGGAGAGGTGAAAAAACATGAAAGACGAAGAGTAGATGAGTTAGGGAGCAAGATGTTGATGGAGAGAGTGACTGTATAAAGAAATGAGAGAAAAGGATGATGTCTGAAGGAAGAAAGTGGAAGAGTGAGAAAGATGTGGGAGAGGAATAGTTGAGGGGAGTGAGAGGGAGAAGGAAGTGAAGGGTGGAGCGGTAAAGGAAAAAGAAAATTACAGATACAGTTGAAAGAAGGTAAATGAGAGAAAGGATGGAGAGGAAAAGGGAGGAGAGAAAGAGTTGGTGGGAAAGAAAGGGAGACGGAGAGGTAAAAGAATATCAAGGACAGGAAGTGGAGTAAATAATGAGATGAGAAAGAAGAAGAACAGAGAGGAAAGGAGGGAGAATGAAGGAGAGGAAGGGTGGATGGCGAGGAATGGAGATGAAAGAGCAATGGTGGAGAGACAACTGATATAAAGGCTGGAGAGATACAAGAAGAATGATGAAGGATTGGAAGGGTTGAGGGGAGAAGAAGGAAGATGAAAGACAGGAACATTAAGAATGAATTAAAGAAATGGTGTGTTGGAGAAATAGAGAAAGGAATATGAAGAAGGAAAAGGAAGAAAATGAATAAGAGGACAGGGGGAAATGTAAAGGATAGAAGATGACAGAGGAGAGGAGTGAGTGGGTGAAGAAATGAGAGAAAAGGATGATGTCTAAAGGAAAAAAGTAGAAGAGTGAGAAAGATGTAGGAGAGGAACAGTTGAGGGGAGTGAGAGGGAGAAGGAAGTGAAGGGTGGAGAGGTAAAGGAAAGGGAGGAAAATTACAGATACAGTTGAAAGAAGGTAAAGGAAAGAAAGGATGGAGAGGAAGAAAAGATGAAGGAGCTGGATGATAGAAGGTGGAGTGGTATAAGAAACAAGATTAAAGTTAGGAAGTGTGGAGATGTAAAAGAGGAAAAAGGATAGAAAGGGTAGAGAGATAAATGAAGGAAAATGAAAGACACAGGAGAGGCTGGGTGTAAGAAAGGAAGATGAAGGAGTAGGATAGGTAAGAGAAAAGAGTGAAAGGTTGAAGAGGAAAAGGAAACAATGTGGAGGATGAAAGGAGTATGAAAGGGAAAATAAGAAGAATGAAGGACAGGTAGAGAGGAGATGTTAAGGGTGGAGGATGAAGGAGAGAAAGATGGAAAGGCTTGAGAATCTAAGGATAAGAGATGAAGGATACAAAGAAATGAGAGAAAGACCAGAGAGATACAGGAAGAATGATGAAGATAGGAAGGGTTGAGGCGAGAAGAAGGAAGATGAAAGACAGGAACATAAAGAATGAATTATAGAAATGGTGTGTTTGAGAAATAGAGAAAGGAATATGAAGAAGAAAGAAAAGGGAGGGAAATGAATAAGAGGACAGAGGGAAATGTAAAGGATAGAAGATGATGGAGAAGAGAGGTGGATGGGAGAGGGAGGAAGAAGGAAGAGAAGAAAAGTTGAGACAGGGAGATGAAGAAATGAAGGGAAAAAGGACAGGAAGGTGGAGATGTAAATAATGATGAAAAGAAGGGTGGATGGTTAAATGAAAAAAAAAATCCCTTCCATTCATGAAGAATTGAAAGGATGAAGAGGTAAAGGAAAAAAAGATGTAAGGAAAGGAAGGAAAATGGACAGGAAGGATGGTAAAGCAAGGAAGAGAAAGAATAGGGTGAAGAAGTAAAAGAAAAAGGAAAGAAAAGAAAGGAGAGGCTGGGTAGATGGATGGCAAAGGAAGGAAGAAGAAAGGAAAATCAAGTGAAGGAGGATGGGAGAGATCCCTACCTCCCATCCATGAAGGAAAAATGATGGAGATGAAGATGGAGAGGAAAAGTAGTGGAAGAAGAGATGAGGGATAGAAAGGTGGAGAGGCAGAGGAAGGAAGTGGAAGGAACATTTAGGAAAGAGAAGGACAGGAAGAGTAGAGGTGTAAAGGAGAGAGGGTGAGAGAAAAACTAAGTTTAATGATACAACGGTGGAAGATGATAGAATATAAAGGAAAGGAAAAGTGGATGGATGAAACAGAGGGATTAAGGAGAGAAAGAACAGAGAGGAAGATGAAGGAGCAGGATAGGTAGAGGGTGGAAAGGTGTAAGAAACAAGATTAAAGATAGGAAGCGTGGAGATGTAAAGGATAGAAAATAAGAGAGAAAGGGTGAAGAGGGAAAGAACGAGGATGGAAGGAGTATGAGGGAAAGTAAGAAGAATGAAGGATAGGAAGAGAGGAGATGTTAAGCGTGGAAGATGAAGGAGAGAAAGATGGAAAGGGTTGAGAATCTAAGGATAAGAGATGAAGCATACGAAGAAACGAGAGAAAGACCGGAGAGATACAGGAAGAATGATGAAGGACAGGAAGGGTTGAGGTGAGAAGGAGGAAGATGAAAGACAGGAACATAAAGAATGAATTAAAGAGATGGTGTTGAGAAATAGAGAAAGGAATATGACGAAGAAAGAAAAGGGAGGGAAATGAATGAGGACAGGGGGAAATGTAAAGCATAGAAGATGACGGAGAAGAGAGGTGGATGGGAGAGGGAGGAAGAAGGAAGAGAGGAAAAGTGAGGAAGATTTACAGAAAACAACGTAGAGGGAGGGTGGGTAGGAGAGGGAGGGTAAATAAGAAAGATAAAGCAGGTGGAGCAGTAAAGGAAAAAGATGAGGGATAGAAAGGTGGAGAGGTAGAGGAAGGAAGTTGGAAAGAAAGAAAAGGACAGGAAGAGTGGAGGTGTAAAGGAGAGAAAGGGTGGACTGGAGATGAAGATGAAAGATGGAAAGGTTTGAGAAGGAAAGGATATGAGATGAAGGAAAGAAACATGGGACAGAAACATGAAGGAGGACGAAGAAAAGGAAGGGTGGATGCTAAAGAAAGAAGACAGACATTCAAGACAGAAGATGGATAGACAGGTAAAACAAGAAAGATGAAATAGAGGAGGAATGTAGAATAAAAGGATAGTTGGAGATGGAGGGTGGAGGTCAAAGAAAACATAAAAGCAAGGAAGAGTAGACAAGTTAGGGAATGAGATGTTGAAGAGAGTGACTGAGTAAAGAAACAAGAGAAAAGGATGATGGCTAAAGGAAGAGAGGAAGAGTGAGAAAGATGCAGGAGAGGAACAGTTGAGGGGAGTTAGAGTGAGAAGGAAGTGAAGGGTGGAGAGGTAAAGGAAAGGGAGGAAAATTACAGATACAGTTGAAAGAAGGTAAAGGAGAGAAAGGATGGAGAGGAATAAGAGAAGAGGAAGGAGCTGGGTGATAGAAGGTAGAGTGATATAGGAAACAAGATTAAGGATAGGAAGCGTGGAGATGTAAAGGACAGAAAATAAAAGAAAGGGTGAAGAGGAAAAGGAAGGAATGTGGAGGATGGAAGGAGTATGAAAGGGCAAGTAAGAAGAATGAAGGACAGGAAGAGTGGAGATGTTAAGGGTGGAGGATAAAGGAGATGAAAGATGGAAAGGGTTGAGAATTTTAGGATAAGAGATGAAAGATAGAAAAAGTGGAGAGGAAAATGAAGGAAGATGAAGAGAAAGGGTGGATGTTAAAGAATAGCGTAAAAGTAAAGTTGATGTTAAAGAGATGAAAGAGGGGAAGGGTGGAAGGAAAATAAAGAATGAATTAAAGAGAAAGGAGAAATAGAGAAAGGAATATGAAGAAGGACAGGGGGAGATGTAAAAGATAGAAGATGACAGAAGAGAGGTGGATGAGAGGGGGGGAAGAAGCAGGACAGGAAAAGTTGATGAGAGGCAGGGAGATGAAGAAATGAAGGAAAATTAAGGACATGAAAGTAGATCAATAAACAGAAAAACAGTAAAGACAGAAGAGTAAGGAGGGGAAGGATGGACGGGTAAAACAAGAAAGATGAAGGAGAGGAGGAATGTAGAATAAAGGTTAGGAGTTGGAGATGGAGGGTGGAGAGGTGAAAGAAAACATGAAAGAGAGGAAGAGTAGATGAGTTAGGGAGTGAGATGAGATGGAGAGAGTGACTGAATAAAGAAATGAGAGAAAAGGATGATGTCTAAAGGAAAAAGTAGAAGAGTGAGAAAGATGCAGGGGAGGAACAGTTGAGGGTGGAGTGGTATAGGAAACAAGATTGAAGTTAGGCAGTGTGGAGATGTAAAAGAGGAAAAAGGATAGAAAGGGTAGAGAGATAAATGAAGGAAAATGGAAAGACAGGAGAGGTTGGGTGGAAGAAAGGAAGATGAAGGAGTAGGATAGGTAAGAGAAAAGAGTGAAAGGTTGAAGAGGAAAAGGAAACAATGTGGAGGATGAAAGGAGTATGAAAGGGAAAATAAGAAGAATGAAGGACAGGAAGAGTGGAGATGTTAAGGGTGGAGGATGAAGGAGAGAAAGGGTGATTTTCAACCCTTTCCATCTTTCATCTCCTTCTCCAATCCAAAGAATAAGAGACGAAGGATAGAAAAGTGGAGAGGAAATGAAGGAAGATGAAGAGAAAGGGTGGATGGTTAAAGAATCAAGAAAAAGAATAGTGTAAAAGTAGGAGATAAAAGGACAGGAAGGTTGAAAGGGTTAAAAGAGAAAGATGAAGCACAGGAGGAATGGAAAATAAAGAATATGAGTTGAAGGAGGTGAAGAGTGGAAATAGGTAGAGGGTGGAAAGGTATAGGAAACAAGATTAAAGATAGGAAGCGTGGAGATGTAAAGGATAGGAAATAAAAGAAAGGGTGAAGAGTGAAAGGAAATAATGTGGAGGATGGAAGGAGTATGAAAGGGAAAATAAGAAGAATGAAGGACAGGAAGAGAGGAGATGTTAAGGGTGGAGGATGAAGGAGAGAAAGATGGAAAGGCTTGAGAATCTAAGGATAAGAGATGAAGGATAGAAAAAGTGCAGAGGAAAATGAAGGAAGATGAAGAGAAAGGGTGGATGGTTAAAGAATCAAGAAAAAGAATAGTGTAAAGGTAGGAGATGAAGGAGGGGAAGGGTGGATGAGTAAAACCAGAAAGATGAAGGACAGGACGAATGGAAAACAAAGAATATGAGTTGGAGGAGATGGAGGGTGGAGAGGTGAAAGAGAAAACATGAATGAGAGGAAGAGTAGATGAATTAAGGAGTGAGATGGAGAGTGAATAGGTAAAGAAATGAGAGAAAGGCCAGAAAGATAAGAATAATGAAGGACAGGAAGGGTTGAGGGAAGAAATGAATAAGAGGACAGAGGGAAATGTAAAGGATAGAAGATGAGAGGTGGATGGGAGAGGGAGGTGTTGAAAGAGATGAAATGTACATGGACAAATGAAGGAAGATAAAGATTTTGCAGTAAAAGGATAGAAGATGAAGGTAAATAAAAGATAGAAAAGAGAAGAGGGAAGGATGGAGAGGTATTTCAACAAAAATGCAAAAACATGACATCAAGCCTTCACATTCAGATACATATACAGAGACCCTCCTCCCCCTCACTACAAACAGCCCCGTCTATACACCAACAATATCATTTAGCAGACTGTAATAAACATATTCAGCCCCAAGATAGAAAGGATAGAAAGATGAAGGAAGCTGAAAGAGAAAACTTGGATGGAGGAAGATGTAGGAGAGGAACAGTTGACAGGAGAAAGGGAGATGAGGGGAAGGGTGCAAAGGAAGGAAGGAGAATTAGGGACATAAAGGAGGGATGGTTAAAGAATCAAGAAAAAGAGTAGTGTAAAGGTAAAGTTAGGAGATGAAGGAGGGGAAGAGTGGATGGGTAAAATGAGAAAGATGAAGGTCAGGAGGAATGGAGAACAAAGCATATGAGTCGAAGCAGATGGAAGGTGGAGAGGTGAAAGACGAAGAGGCAGAGGAAGGAGAGGAGAAACAGGAAGATCAAAAGGATGAGAGAGGAAGAACAAATGAGGAAGATCAACAGAAAACAGTTGAGGGAGGGTAGGAGAGGGAGGATAAATAAGATGAAAGTTAAAGCAGGTGGAGCAGTACTGGAAAGAGATGAGGGATAGAAAAGTGGAGAGGTAGAGGAAGGAAGTTGGAAGTAGCATTTAAGGGAAAGAAAGAAAAGGACAGGAAGTGTGGAGGTGAAAAAGGTGGAGGATGAATGAGAGAAAGGGTGGATTGGACAAGGAGATGAAGGATGGAAAGGGTTGAAAAAAGGATAAGAGATGAAGGATACGAAGAAACGAGAGAAAGACCGGAGAGATACAGGAAGAATGATGAAGGATAGGAAGGGTTGAGGGGAGAAGAAGGAAGATGAAAGACAGGAACATAAAGAATGAATTAAAGAGATGATGTTGATAAATAGAGAAAGGAATATGAAGAAGAAGGAAAAGGAAGGGAAATGAATAAGAAGACAGGGGGAAATGTAAAGGATAGAAGATGACAGAAGAGAGGTGGATGGGAGAGGGAGGAAGATGTAGTGGAAAGGAAGAGAGGAAAGTAAGAAAAATGAAGGAGGAAGAGTGGAGGTGTTAAGGGGTGGAGAATGAAGGAGAGAAAGGGTGGATGGTTAAAGAATAAAGAAAAAGAATAGTGTAAAGGTAGGAGATAAAGGACGGGAAGGTCGGATGGGTAAAACAAGAAAGGTGGAGGACAGGAGGAATGGAAAATAAAGAATGAGGTGAAGATGAATGATGAAAGATGGAAAAAGGTTGAGAAGGAAAGGATATGAGATGAAGGAAAGAAACAGTGGAGAGAAAAATGAGGGAGGATGAAGAAAAGGAAGACGTAAAGACGTAAGGTAAAGATAGGAGATAAAAGAGGGGAAGGGTGGATGGGTAAAACAAGTGAAAAAAATGGAGAGGAGGAATGTAGAATAAAGGATAGGAGTTAAAGGCCATGGAGGGTAAAAGAAATGAAAGACAAAACATGAAAGGAAAGAGGAACAGTAGATGAGTTATGGAGCAAAATCAAGGTGGACAGGTGATAGAAGGAGATGAAAGGTGGAAAGAATGAACAGGTAAAGAAACAAGAGGAAAGGTAGATGTTTAAAGGGAGGAAGTTGAAGACTGAGGAGAGATAGGTCACAGAGAGAAGAAGAAGGACAGCAAGGGTAGATGAGTGAAGGAGGGAAATGAAGGAGAAGAACAGTATAAGGTAAGCGAACGATGCTTCCCTGCCTGTTGGAGCCAGTCAGACGGTAGCGTTGTTGTCTTTGCCGTCACCGTCTGCCTTCGTCTTCTTTGTGAGGCTTTTTTTCTCCAAGGCAAGCTTCTGAAAAGGTTGTGTCCACCTTTCTGATGCAAGCCCTCTATCTCATCTCTCCTCCTTCTTCAGCTGACAGAAAGTTTGAAGGTGCCTCCACTTCCATTTCTGCAAGCAGCATCACCACCCTGGACTCTCCTATAAATGCCAAAAAGACAGAAATATACAGGAAGTGTTAAAAAATAAAAAAAAGACAGAGATACAGAGCCAGGAATCAATATTAGATTTAGACTTTAGATTTATCTTTACTTCACTGATTATTATCTTAATTCACATAACTTTTGAATTTTGTGTGAATATGAAGAAACAAACATTGTATTGTCATGTTTGAGTAACATGTGTTTCAGTCCATTCACTTGTGGAGGAAGTATTTCCTGATCCTTAACTCAAGTAAAAGTAGCAATACTGCAATAAAATAAGAATACTGTACACCAGTACAAGTAAAAGTCCTGTATTAATTAGTAAGTCATATTAGAAAAATATAGGCTACTTTAAGTATGAAAAGTAAAAGTACTCATACATGTAACATGCAGCATTTTAATGTTGCTGGTCAAGGTGGATCTAATTTTAACTATTTTATATACTGTTGGGTGGTTTAATGTATTGTACATAATATATTTTATATAGTGGAGTAAGAATATAACATTTTCTATTATAGTGGAGTGGAAGTATAAAGTAGCATAAAATAGAGATGCTGAAGTACAGTACTTCACTACAGTACTTCAGTGTGTGATCTCCACCACTGAACTCATCTAGCAAACTAAAACATATGTTTAGTCCACTGCATTTCATGAATAACCTACTAAAATCTTCCATAGATTTATAGTTTATGTAACATTATTGCATTTTGTGTGTGTGTGTTTTTTATTTAAATACTGCAAACAGTAACACCACACCACCACACCTTTTCCTGTCAGTGGTGAATGTTGGGAAATCTAGATCAATTACAGTGCAATTTTTATACGGTTGAGATGAAAGAATATACATGTGAAATAAAATAATAATAGAAAATAAGTAGGAATAGAAATAATATGAGTAAATTACATGATTTAAACTAATATGAATTAGGCTTTTCACACAAACATTGGTGGTTACGCAGTATACTTTCAGTCAATGGGTCAACAGCAGCAGAAAAAGAGGATCTGTTTTAGGATCCTGAGATTTAATTAAATGTCACAGTGCACACAATAAACATATGTCACAAACTGGAGAGAAACCCTGTTTCAATCATGAAATCAATCCTGTATTTAATGCATATCAATTAAAATATGCAATGAAGTGTATTTTGGGGTATTTGGGGGTTGGTTGGGAGCAGATTCTTACACAGACTGACATTATTTTTTTAAGTGAGGCATTAACTTTAGTTATCAAACTGTATGAAAATCTAATTGCTTTCCAGAAAGACAACATTTAATTAATTTGTTGAAACCTGAGGCAAATACAAAGACATGAGAGAAAAAGTAAGCTGTCCCAGATAAGTGCAATCCTAAATTACAGTCAATGTTTGCCCAAAGGTTTGCCATCTTCAAATGAGAAAAACTTACCATGCTTCTCCCGCTGTGTCTACTCTCCATGTGTATCAACCCAACAAAGATCCCATCGAATATGAAGAAACAGATGACTGAAGATTTGAAGATATATTCCCACTGAAAAAAAACTGCCTTTCAGTTCAAGATCTGAGTGAGACTGAGTGGACAGTGTAGAATTTTTACATTATGATAATGTGCTGGTAGTTCTAGAATTCGCATATATTAGAATGCTCATTATGATATTCTAGTGACACACATTCCGTCTCACAGCACAGAAAATGCTGCTTTTAAAACATTTTACTGTCAGAAAACAAATAAAACTCTTATTGTGCTGCTGTTTGAAGCAGAAGTGGGAACATGACACTGTTGAGCAAGTCACAAGTAGTCAAGTCTTGACTCTAAAGTCGAGACAGACATGTTCAAGCCCCAGAAAACAAAAGCCACATAATGAGCTCATGTGTTTGTGTGACATTTTAGGCTCAAGACACATTTCAGTCCAGTCTGTTTGACTGCAACATGCATAAAAATGCTTCTTTTTACATAAAATCATTAAAAAAAATCTTCATATTATCATTTGACATTTTTCTCTGTTGCTGGTTGTCATTTTTGGTTTGTGTACACAAAAACTTTGTAATTTGAGAAAATTAAGACTATGCACAGTAAACTAGTTTTAGTTGAAACACCAAACTATTGCTGACACACTGCATAACTTTCAAATGCACTATAATACACTCTAGTCTTCTTGCTTATGGGCAGTAATTTTGACAAAACAATGATGTACATAAGATTATTATCAACTATCCTGAATAAAAGACTCAGGCTGTTTGTTCTACAGTTCATCATTTTACACTCATGCAGTCCACGTTGTTATGTTTGCATAAAGCATCACCTGAAAGCCACTGTATTGTGTTTATATTTGACATTTTGGATGCTGTAGACTTGATTCTTGGCCAAACCTAAGTATTGTTTGTGTAAGCGACGTGGGTGTGAGTGAGGGAATAAATCAGTCCAATACGTTCTGGGTTCTCCTCATAACTTTAGTCACCTTCAACAAACACAGCTCAGTCCAGTCATCACACACTTCTCATTCTCTTTCTCCCCTTCTCTCCCCTCAAAACTCTACCCACTGTCTGTACAGCACCACCAAGCGGCTGACACTACAATATCACCCAAACACTGCATCACTAAACATATGCAAACGGGCAATGTTCAACAAAACACAGTAAACTGATGTTTAACCTTACGTTTACACAACTTTTGCCCATAAGACACAACTTCACTCTTACACATCGTCCCCCCCCTTACGCAAGAAGCGTCCTCGCTTCCAAATAGGTGTAATGAAATTGTCACTACTTTATGCTTAACAACAATATAAACAGATGACGTTGGCAAAACAACAACAAAGAACAGTGGAACAGGATACATTTTTTTCCCTTGTGTTTGCCTATAACATCAGTGTTTTGTTTTTTTTTACTTGTACTTCTCAATCAAGCATATGACACAGACCACAGTTCATTCAACAGTCCTGTAACGCACTGGGGGACGTACACAACGACCTGACTTAGTCCTTACTCCTGTGAAAGGCTGAACTGCCGGAGACAGTTCACTGGAATGTCCTGTGGCAACATTGTCTCCCACCTGTGTTGTGGTGCTAGTAGCACTCTGGGGCAGAGGGCAAACATTTGTCTGATCCCTAGGCGCAGTCACAGAGCACCCGGGCTTATTTGGGTGCCTGTATACATAAGGTCTGGAGCCTGAGAGTGCAGTGAGCAGTGGGGGACCTGGGCCGTTTGCTGGTACAGTCAGTTCTGAAGGTGAGGGTGGAACTGGATGTCTGTCAGCTGACCAGGCTGAACGATAAGGTTTCAGGCGATTGTAGCGAATGACCTTAGGTTTAGCTCTAGGGTCCCGTTGATCCAGAAGTTCATAGTCTACTCCAATGTCACCTGTGCCTGAGTCAAGCCGTCGTAGAACTTTAAAAGGGCCGGTCCACTTAGGTGACAGTTTTTGTCTAGCAAGGGCAGGAAGGTCAACCCACACTAAGTCACCTGGCTCATAGGCTGTGTGTTTCATCCGACGATCATAGTAGTGCTTTTGTTGAGCACCTGCTGCCTCAATGTTATGTGCAACAGAATGATGGTTTCAGTAATACCGAATTGGCATATTCACTTGGAGTACCTGGTGTGGCGTTTGAAAGTCCTGGTGAGTCTCCAAGGAGGAGATCTGCAGGCAGGTGGGCCACTCTGCCATGGGCCAGGAAGAAAGGAGTGCGTTTTGTGGAGGAGTGAACAGTCGTGTTGTATGCAAATTCAACTTGCCGTAGATGGTCATCCCATTGACCTCCTCTGGTATACAGATATTTTGCTAACTGGTCCTTGATGGTCCTGTTTGTTCGTTCCACCATGCCATCTGACATAGCATGATAAGGTGATGTCCTTGTTTTATGTATTCCCAGACGGTTGCACAGTTCTTTGACAAGATCTGAGTTGAACTGACGGCCTTGGTCAGTGTGCAAACTTTGAGGCACACCATGGTGGCTAATATAATCTTCAAACAAACATTTAGCCACAGTGGTTGCCCGTTGATCAGGAAGTGCATACAAGTTGAGGTACTTAGTAAAATAGTCCATTACAACAAGTACATACCGATTACCACGGCGTGAGTGGCAGTTCCGTCAGGTCTGCTGCAATTTTCTCAAAAGGCCTGGATGTGATTATGTTTTGCATAGGGGCCTGTTGGTGTGGTGTCTGTGGTTGCCGTGCTTCACAGGCTGTGCATTCAAGACACCACTGAGTTATGTCACGTGTCATGTGAGGCCAAAAGCATCTGATCTGTGCCCCTTGTAATGTTTTTTGTGAACTGAAGTGTCCCAAGAGTGAATGTCCATGTAAAGTTTGAAACACTTCCTTCTGCAAGTTACTAGGAACTACAATCTGTAAAACAGGGTCACCTGGTGGAGGTCTGACTTTGCGACACAAAAGACCATCAACAAGGGTGAGTTTAGGAAACTCTCTCCAGTACTGTCTCATTTCAGGTGAGGTTGCTTTAATGTTTGAGAATGGTGGCCTATGGTCAGTCAACACCCAGCTCCTGACTATTTGCAACTCAGGATCAGCTTTTTGAGCTTGGAGGAAATACTGCCTGTCAATATTCAGGAGTGAACTGTCCACCGTTACAGCTGCAGTATCTGGTGAAGCAGACTGCACGAGTGATATTAAATCCATAGCAGTCGAAGCAGTGGGTAAAGTCTCTGAGCAGGGTGCCAGCTCAGTGGCTGGAGTGCACATGGATGACTCTATTGGGTCTGTTTGAGTGTGAATGGAAACACACCTCACCTGATTGGCTGTAACCATAGGGGTGGTGCCTTCAGCTGTGAAGGGACGACGGGACATAGAGTCAGCATTGGCGTGTTTTGTACCTTGTCTACAACTAGCAGGTGCCAGGTCACTCTTCCTGAGTAGGGGCAGGACATCATCACCCAGATAGCACAGTCCTCTCCCCATATCCAGAATCACACAGTGAGGCTTGAGAAAGTCAAAACCTAATATAAAGCCTTGACTGACATTTCTGATGACTTGCACTTCATGTTGCAGAGTTTGAGACCCTAGTTTAAAGGTGATGTCTATCATACCCAATGTATCCAAAGTTTGGCCAGTCACTGCTTGTGACATGATAAACTTCTTTTTAATGGGTCTTTTTGCTAGGGAAGGAAGTGACATTTTGGTTTCCTCACTGATGAACGAAATAGTGGAACCGGTATCTAGCATGATGTGCGTATTAGTGCACTCAACAATTCCACTTACATAGGAGGTGAAGTCTTTACTTACAGTGGCTTCAATGTTCACGCTTTCAGTCAGGGGGATTGTCATATCTGTAGTACCACTAGGGGTTGGTGGTGTACTGATGCAGTCTGTTATTTCAGTGAGGCAGATGTCTGGGGCTTCCAGAGAAGTAGCTGATGAACACCCCGCATCATCAGCTAACGGCCGTTTCCCTGTGGAAATCTGCCATGATCTTTGTAACCACTCTTAGTGGGATACTGACTGTCCCAGTCCTTTGGTTGTCGTGTTTGGCCTTGGTCCCCATACTCTTGGAATGAAACATGCTTGGCATAGGGACTCGGGCTTCGGCGGTGAGAGTCATAGTAGGGTCTACTGGGAGAGGGTTGCCTCCCTCTCTTTTCCTCATAAGGGCTAAAGGCATGGTCTGAGTAGTGAGTATCTCTGTAAGGTTGTCGGTACCTGTCAGGCTCCCTACGGGTGTGATCTTGATGGTGGCGAGTCCTCTGAGGAGAATAGTGTTCTGGGGAATGATTGGAACGTGAGTATCTGGAGGGGGAATGTCTGTAGCCTGAGCTCCATCTATTTGCATCCCTATCTGGGCTTCTCCCATAAGGTGAGGGAGATCTTTGAGGACGCACATGCATGTGCCTGTCACGGTGGTGCTCCCTGCTTCGCTCATCCAGCTTCAGTCTCAGTGCATCCATATTCTTACTTAAGTCTTTAACAGTAGCAGTGAGGTTCTGAACTGTTTTCCCGAGTTCAATGTCATTTTCATGTACTGAATTTACTGACTGCATTGTGCCAATATCTCTGATGGTAACATTTGGTGAGGACACTGGCATTACTAATCTAGCTGCTTGGCGAGCCCGTTCAGCTTGGGAGGCGACTTGAAAAGCCTCAGTGAAAGTTTTCACCCCTCTTTCATGACATTTGACTTGAAGTTCCTGATCCAGACCAGCAATGAAGCGAGACATTTTCATATACTCGGAAGCATTGTGCTCAAAATCTGGGAAAGCTTCTTTGACAAGCCTGCATACGTCTGCAGCATAAACTTCCATTGCTTCATTAGGTAGTCTATGCCGGGCATTAGGGAATGTCTGAAATGATGCAATTACATCCTTTTGGCCAAAAGCTGTCTGCAAGTGCTTCTTTGCTTCAGTATAAAGAGTCCTGAGTTTCCCGGGGCAGATTATCCCATACAATGAACAGTTCTGGTGGTAGTCTAGTGGGTAACTCAGCTTCTAATACTGTATTCATGTCCACACCACTGTCCTTGTAACAGGCCTCTTGAATTACCTCATAGCGGCGAGCCCATAGTTGAAAAGACTCACGGCCATCGTTGTGAAATGGTGGCGGTAAGGGAATGCCCCTGGGCGCTCCCTGTGTTCTGCTAGATGGCGGCACACCTTGCGCTGAGGCCCCCCTCGTGCTTGTGCTGGCTCGCTGCTCACCGGTGGAAAATGCTTCCTCGTCAGACATGATGAGTTTCCTTCGTCTCGTTTATTATTTTTTTCTTTAGCCCTCGGACGGAGTTAGATGACCGAAACACGGTTTCTAAACTCACTTGAAGCTAACAAAACAAAAAAAACGGACTTGGTAACGACTAGCTGACTAACTGTACTGAAAGCTAAAGCTAAGCTAGCGGTTAGCGTAGCTATCGTTAGCCTATAGCTTTAGGGACTCAAAAAGTTGAGCAGAATCCCAAAGGACTATATTCCACAGAAGGAAATCCCACCGCTGCCACCAGTGTAAGCGACGTGGGTGTGAGTGAGGGAATAAATCAGTCCAATACGTTCTGGGTTCTCCTCACAACTTTAGTCACCTTCAACAAACACAGCTCAGTCCAGTCATCACACACTTCTCATTCTCTTTCTCCCCTTCTCTCCCCTCAAAACTCTACCCACTGTCTGAACAGCGCCGCCAAGCGGCTGACACTACAATATCACCCAAACACTGCATCACTAAACATATGCAAACAGGCAATGTTCAACAAAACACAGTAAACTGATGTTTAACCTTACGTTTACACAACTTTTGCCCATAAGACACAACTTCACTCTTACATTTGTATAAATCTGCTGTATTACATGCCATCAGGAATTTAGAAACTACTGGGATATAAATTCAATCAAATTCATGTTTGTTATACAATAAACAAATAAGGAGTTCATAGAAAAGTGTCAATAATTATTCAAATGAAATGTCTCTGTAATCCTTTAGAGCAAGAAATAGTCACAAAAACAGAGAAAAGCATAAGGCACTGTGGAATAAAAATGGATTCTATCATAATCATTAAAAGTAGTACAGAAAACAATGTAGATATGCCAATATGATTATTTATTGTAGAATCAAATAATCATCATTTTTTATAATTTTTGTGTTCATTCTCCCTGTTGGTCACACTGCCCTAAAAGAGAAAAAGAATAACATTAAATATGTGAAAATACAATCAACATTTAATAGAAATATCTGGTAAAGCGTCTGGCGGTTTGACTAATTTGAATAATTGACATTATTGACTGATCGATTGACCGAACACAGAATTACAGATGAGCGAAACTTACAAGAAATCCTTTCATTCTGTAGATTTTGGCGAAAGGCGATTCCTCAACACAACCCAAAACACTGCAAGGTGTGTCCACATGTGGAAACCCCTCAACTACCTGAAGGGGGGGGGAACATAACCATGAATATGTAGAGAATAAAATGCTGAACATGAAGTGTGAGGAGCCATGCTTACATTGTCCAGTGTGTCTGAAAGACTGTCCAGTTCCCTTTTCCCTCCTCAGGGACTCAGTCCATATGACCAGTGCTGACAGCAGACCTGTGGCACCACTGAGCCCAGAAGCAGCAACCACAGTGCCAGGGTTTGCATAGCCATTCTGAGGAGGGAAAAAGCTTTATATTACACATATAAGCAGGTCAGTAATCTTCTTATTTTTCCTAATCTAACCCCAAATACTGTCATAGTCCTCAGTTTTAGATTACACATGCCCAGATTTATGCATCACATCAGTGAAGTTTTTACCTTCTGTGCATAAGGCAAGCTGCTTTTCTGATTTGTTCTTGGCTGCTGTCCTTTGTGGAAGCCGATGCTGCTGCTGCTGAGCATTTTCCAAGGTTTATATGCTGCTTCCTTTCGTGTCAAAAGCCCAACACTTCACTGCAGGGGGTCACAAAGTGGGATTAAGCAACATTTACTGGTAACTTGCAGAGCTATTAAAAAGATTACAGTGTGTGATTTTTGTCCTTCCACAAAAAGAACAAGTGTTCATCATCAGACCAGCTTTGTGTATGGCCGTGAAGTACCTCCAGTCGTTTTCCAATACTTGCTGATAAACCAAAGATTCACAAATTAATGACAGAGAAAAAGACGAGGTGATAAAGACTTACTCTTCTTCATAGCAGTTTATTTATAACAGTCATTTATGGAAATATATTTCCACAGTCGAGTGCAATAATCATACTCAGGGAGAACTACACCGCCCCCTGTCTCAAACAAAAAAACAAACAACCTCTGCCCCATATTGCATTCAGAGAGATGTATTAAAATAAATAACCATAGCTCTTTGTGATTTTCACACTCATGGTGAAATACACAACATGATTGCCTTCATCATTCATTCTCACAGGCTAGGTACCTACGATTGAACTGAGTGAATAGTATTGCATCGGGGCAGCTTTGAGCTACAGCTAAAGAAACTTCACCAGTCAAAGGCGAGGATAGCTCTTCACACATGCAAACAGACAATGTCCAGTAAGAACTGAAGTGAGATTGTTCCTTAACAAAACATCTGCCCAATCTATTAATAGTGATTTTTTTTTTTTGGAAGCACTGGATTTGATTTACATAAGATAACAAGCATTAAACATTTTTGGTGAAAAGATATAACATGTTACAAATCAAATATATACTTGTGCAAATACGTTCAAAAGCATGATTAAGTGATATACGTCATGTAAATGGAACATGTTTTCAGGCAAGTCCACAACATGTGAACACGGCCTTCTGTTAAAGCACACCATGTTGGATTATTTTCTCACAATGGGATATGAGGAGTAATGAATGTCGTACATAAACATTACAATAAGTAGTGACCACAGTCAAACGCATGCAACTGTGGATCTCTCACACACCGGATTACAAAAAAAACAAAACAAAAGAGGTTGATTCACAGAGCGCAAAACGAGGGAGAGCTTTTTAAGAACACAATATTCAAAAGTAGGAAAAGAGAAACCTCACAGCTGTAAATCATGTATTGCATACCCAAGCTGTGTTTGAAAACTAGCCTGTCGCATAGTTTTATGGTGCATTAACAGCACGTCTGGCCTTTGAGACTGTGCTGTTGTATGGCTTTGGCTTGCATTGCTCCCTTTATAGTGTGTTGTATCCAGCAAAAGTAAGTTACATACTTAAAGAGGAACGTACAGCGTGACAGTTATTGGTAAATGACCCCTTCAGTTTCTGCTACAGCAGCATTCAGTGAAGCTCAGTACTCTGAACTTTACTGCAAAAGTCTGGTTTTTGACTCCCATTAACATGTCAAGTAATATGAAATGAATATAAGTTATGCAAAAACATTAAATGAGTATAGTTGTTGGATCGCATCCAGACACATCTACATACACTAGGAACATTATTTTGTTTTGGTGATATATGTAGCTGAACATTTTAAAACATCCTACCATACAAACATACATGGACAACCCTGGATAAATTCTAGTGCAAGATATTTAAAGCTAATGTAACATAGGTGGAATGCCAGGGATGTGCATACAACTACCTGTGCTGTACACAGGTATAGAGAGATTGATAGTAGGGGGATATACTGTAAGAGGAACTGAGTAATAAAGAAGCCATCTGTGTCCAGACCGGACTTGTAGGCGTGTAACTGAGTTATCTGTCACTCTGGGACATGTACAGCGGGGTCAGCATCTCTTCAAAAATGGCTCCTTTCACGTTGGATCCTCTCAGGTTTGCTTCTTGTAGATCACAGCCAGACAGGTCGCAGTTCTGCAAAGACGCAGCAGGGACGTAACAGTAAGACAGGAAGATTACATGAACTGGTGAAAAGCTTGTAATGTAAGTAGAGAACTGTAATGTATTATGAATGTCGTACAAAAGCCTGTTGAAAAATGTTCACACACTTGCTGGCAATTTCATACAAGTGCCATGGTGAAGTCCTGTTGCCTTATGAAAGCTTTCAGTTGCTTGTGTAAAGCTTGACATTAAGGGTTAAAATGTCAATGTCATTTTATCAAAGAAAGAATGAATGTCATTTGTTTCATAACAAACAGTTAACATTTAGTTCAAAAAGTTTTTTCTTCAAGAAAAAATGGTTTGGCAGAAAATTAAAGGAATAGTTCAACATTTTGGGGAATACACTTCGTCACAGACAACTTAAGGCACAAAAGCAATTGAATTCCCATACAAATATAAAGACCAACTTCATTGTACTCATATTAATTGATTATTTACTTATTCAACTCTATGCAACTTTAGCTTAAATTTTGGGGATCCTGCTACTGGGCTATCAGTAGGGAAATTGTTTGGGGAAAAAAAAAAAGAGGGATTCAGTTCAGGCTGACTATTATGTTCAGAGTCAAGTAATCTATCAATTATTTTTACAATTGTTTAGTCTACAAAATGTCAGAAAATAGTGAAAAATGCACAGCACAAGTTCCCCAGAGCCCATGTTTGCACATTGCTCGTTTTTTTCCAAACAGTCCAATCCCCCCAAAAAACTCTTCAACTTACACTGATATAAAACAAAGGAAAGCTTAATGTGTGAAGGGCTGGAAACAGAGAATGTTTGGTATTATTTCTTAAGAAATTACTATAACAATTGATTTATCATCAAAATACTTGCAGATGAATTTTCTTTCAGTGGTGTAGTGGATTCATCTTAAAAACATCTGCAGGACAATTATTCAGATCTGCTTTGTTGCCCCATGATAAATACTAACTGTCATCTGCGTCAACATGTCTGTTTAAATGAACATTTTTAGAGATAATCCCTTCCGATAGCCTTGACTTAAATGTAAAGGATAAAAGATGATGGAGAAGAGAGGTGGATGGGAGAGGGAGGAAGAAGGAAGAGAATTTTTTTTTGAATTTTTAAAACACCTTTATTTATCTAGTCATCAGATCAACAAGCATTAAAAAACAACACCAGATTCAGCCCAGCATGCGTCCAAAGCAGAGCTCCTCCTCATCAATGGAGCACAGAACATTTTTATAACACCACACAGAGACAAAACAGTCCAGATCATTCATCAACCTGTAATAGTTGTGATCAATTTTCAGTCTGCTTGTTATCATTCTGATCAGTATGGTGATAACATCAAAGTCCAAAGAACCATTTATCTTGTTCTTTCTGCTGATATAAATGGCCATCTTAGCTTGGCCCAACAGAAAGTTGAACAACTTTCACGCACTTATCACGAGTCCTCCTTGAGAGGTAAAGGAAAGGGAGGAAAATTACAGATACAGTTGAAAGAAGGTAAAGGAAAGAAAGGATGACAGGAAGACAGAAGAGAGGTGGATGGGAGAGGGAGGAAGAGGGAGGAGAGGAAAAGTTGATGAGAGACAGGGAGATGAAGAAATGAAGGAAAATTAAGGACAGGAAAGGAGATCAATAAACAGAAAAACAGTAAAGACAGAAGATTAAGGAGGGGAAGGATGGACGGGTAAAACAAGAAAGATGAAATAGAGGAGGAATGTAGAATAAAAGGATAGAAAAGGAAGAAAATGAATAAGAGGACAGGGGGAAATGTGAAGGATAGAAGATGATGGAGAAGAGAGGTGGATGGGAGAGGGAAGGAAGAGAGGAAAAGTTGATGAGAGACAGGGAGATGAAGAAATGAAGGAAAAGGGACAGGAAGGTGGAGATGTAAATAAAAAAGAAGGGTGGATGTTAAATGAAAGAAGATTATAAAAAATCCCTTCCATTCATGAAGAACTGAAAGGATGAAGAGGTAAAGGAACAAAAGATGTAAGGAAAGAAAGGAAAATGGACAGGAAGGATGGTAGGGTAAGGAAGAGAAAAATAGAGAAGGTGGAGAGGTAAAAGAAAAAAAAGGAAAAAGAAAGGAGAGGGTGGGTGGATGGATGGCAAAGGAAGAAGAAAGGAAAATCAAGTGAAGGAGGATGGGAGAGAGCCCTACCTCCCATCCATGAAGGAAAAATGATGGAGATGAAGATGGAAAGGAAAAGTAGTGGAAGAAGAGATGATGGATAGAAAGGTACAGAGGAAGGAAGTGGAAGGAACATTTAAGAGAAAGAAAGAAAAAGACCGTAAGAGTAGAGGTGTAAAGGAGAGAGGGTGAGAGAAAAACTAAGTTTAAAGATAAAACGGTGGAAGATGATAGAATATAAAGGAAAGGAAAAGTGGATGGGTGAAACAGAGGGATTAAGGAGAGAAAGGATAGAGAGGAAGATGAAGGAGCAGGATAGGTAGAGGGTGGAATGGTGTAAGAAACAAGATTAAAGATAAGAAGCATGGAGATGTAAAAGATAGGAAATAAGAGACAAAGGGTGAAGAGTGAAAGGAAGGAATGTGGAGGATGGAAGGAGTATGAAAGGAAAAGTAAGAAGAATGAAGGAGAGAAAGAGTGGAGGTGTTAAGGGTGGAGGATGAAGGATAGAAAAAGTGGAGGAAAATGAAGGAAGACAGGGTGGATGGTTCAAGAATCAAGAAAAAAAATAGTGTAAAAGTAAGAGATAAAGGACAGGAGGAATGGAAAATAAAGAATGAGTTGGAGGAGATGGAGGGTGGAGAGGTGAAAGAGTAGATGAGTTAGGGAGTAAGATGAGATGGAGAGAGTGAGTAACAAGATTAAAGATAAGAAGCATGGAGATGTAAAGGACAAGAAATGAGAGAAAGGGTGAAGAGGGAAAGGAAATAATGAGGATGGAAGGAGTATGAAAGGGAAAGTAAGAAGAATGAAGGAGAGAAAGAGAGGAGGTGTTCAGGATGGAGGATGAAGGAGAGAAAGGGTGGATCGGAGATGAAAGATGGAAAGGGTTGAGAATCATAGAATAAGAGATGAAGGATAGAAAAAGTGGAGAGGAAAATGAAGGAAGATGGGATGGGAGAGGTAGGAAGAAGACAGACAGGAACATGAAGGATTTAAAGGATAGAGGGGAAAGAAGAAAGATGAAGCTTGGGAGAGGGGAGAGGGAGGAAGATTGAGGAAAGAAAAAGTTGACAGGAGAAAGGGAGATGAGAGGAAGGGTGGAAAGGAAATAAGGAGAATTAGGGACAGAAAGGAGGGATGGTTAAAGGAAGATAAAAAATCCTCTTATCCATGAATGATAGAAAGGTTAGAGGGGGAAAAGAAAAAACAATGGATGGATAGCAGAGGAAGGAAGGAAGAAGAAAGAAAGGAAAATCAAGTGAAGAAGGATGAGAGAGAACCCTACTTCCCATCCATGAAGGATAGAAAGGCTGAGAGAAAAACTAAGGAAGTTTAAAGATACAAACAGTAGAAGATGATAGAATATGAAGGAAAGGAAAAGTAGATGGGTGAAACAGAGGGATTAAGGAGAGAAAGGATAGAGAGGAAGATGAAGGAGCAGGATAGGTAAAGGGTGGAAAGGTATAGGAAACAAGATTAAAAGAAGCATGGAGATGTAAAGGACAAGAAATAAAAGAAAGGGTGAAGAGTGAAAGGAAATAATGTGGAGGATGAAAGGAGTATGAAAGGGAATGTAAGAAGAATGAAGGACAGGAAGAGTGGAGGTGTTAAGGGTGGAGGATGAAGGAGAGAAATTGGAGAAGGAGATGAAAGATGGAAAGGGTTGAAAATCGAAGAATAAGATGAAGGATAGAAAAAGTGCAGAGGAAAATGAAGGAAGATGATGAAGAGAAAGGGTGGATGGTTGAAGAATCAAGAAAAAGAATAGTGTAAAGGTAGGAGATAAAGGACAGGAAGGATGGAAGGGTTAAAAGAGAAAGATGGAGGACAGGAGGAATGGAAAATAAAGAATATGAGTTGAAGGAGGTGAAGAGTGGAAAGATGAAAGAGAAAATATGAAAGTGAGGAAGAATAGACAAGTTAGGGAGTGATATGAGATGGAGAGAGTGACTGAATAAAGAAATGAGAGAAAAGGATGATGTCTAAAGGAAAAAAGTGGAAGAGTGAGAAAGATGTAGGAGAGGAACAGTTGAGGGGAGTGGGAGGGAGAAGGAAGTGAAGGGTGGAGGTAAAGGAAAGGGAGGAAAATTACATACAGTTGAAAGAAGGTAAAGGAGAGAAAGGATAGAGGAAGAAAAGATGGAGCTGGATGATAGAAGGTAGAGTGATATAGGAAACAAGATTAAAGTTAGGAAGTGTGGAGATGTAAAAGAGGAAATAGGATAGAAAGGGTGGAGAGGAAAATGAAGGAATGTAGGAGGAGGATGAGAGGAGCATGGAAGGGAAAAAATGAAGGAGAGGAAGAGTGGAGGGGAGATGAAGGGACGGATGGATAAGAGAAAAAAGAAGAAGACAGACAGGAACATGAAGGATTTAAAGGGTAGAGAGGAAAGAAGAAAGATGAAGCTTGGATGGGAGAGGGAGGAAGATTTAGGAAAGAAAAGGTTGACAGGAGAAAGGGAGATGAGAGGAAGTGTGGAAAGGAAGGAAGGAAGAATTAGGGACAGAAAGGAGGGAAGATGGAGGAGCAGGATAGGTAGAGGGTGGAGTGGTATAGGAAATGAGAATAAGGATAGGAAGCATGGAGATGTAAAGGATAGAAAATAAAAGAGAAAGGGTGAAGAGGGAAAGGGAAGAATTAGGAGGACGGAAGGAGTATGAAAGGGAAAATAAGAAGAATGACGGAGAGAAAGAGTGGAGATGTTAAGGGTGGAGGATGATTGATTTTTAAACTCAACATTTATTATCCACTATGTACACTGTAAAAAAAACGTAATACACTACATTAACACATACATTATATAATTACATATCAGGTATCAAAGTTACATCAGCACATGTCCAAAACTCAACTGTCCATCTATTACAGAGCAGAGCACCCCCCCATAACCCCAAATCAGCTGGAAAGTCTCCAGGTCATGAGCAGCTCTGTAAAAACTAAACTCTACCAGCAGTCTGGACTTCACCATTCTGACAAAAACAGGAACCACATCAACATTCAGCTCTTCCTCCACCTTCCTCCTGCGGCTCACATACACCGCCATCTTTGCCTGTCCCAAAACAAAGTTCAATATCTGACACTTGTTCTTCTGTTGGCGAGTGTATTTAAAACCACAAATAAAAACCTGCTTCATAAAAATTTCTCCATATCTGCTAAAAATGGTTTCCAACAACACAAACAGAGCCGTCAGACGAGAGCACTCTGAGAAACAGTGAAACACCGTCTCTCTTTGGCTGCAGAAGGGGCATTTCTCCTCCACAGCAGCATTAATAACAGAGATAAAAAAGAGTTCACTGCTACAATGCTATGTAGGATCCTCCACTGCAAGTCCGCATGTTTCTTTGTTAAAGGAGGTTTATACAAAGACCTCCATGCTGGTTTGACGTCAGGGTCTAAGTCCAGATAAGTCCTCCACGGGGTGTCACTGCGTCCATTCAGTTTGTTCTGGTTCAAGGTTTTAACCATCAACTTATACAGCGTCTTTCCTGAGGCGTCCTCCAAAGAAGCTCCCACAGGGTCGACAGGCTCAAGTAAAGGACCAGAGCAGTTTTTGAAATCCGGAAACAGTCCAATGGTGGGATAGGGGTCCGTACAGTTTGGCAGCAGCGCGCCATCACAAAAGTCAGTTAACAGAAGGCATTGATGTCCTGTCAGCTTCTGTTTCTAATGTTTCAGTAACTGGTTTATGACTCGTAGGATAAGGATAAGGATAAGAAGCATGGAGATGTAAAGGATAGGAAATAAAAGAAAGGGTGAAGAGGGAAAAGAAATAATGAGGATGGAAGGAGTATGAGGGAAAGTGGAGAGGAAGAGTGGAGATGTTAAGGGTGGAGGATGAAGGAGAGAAAGGGTGGACCGGAGAAGGAGATGAAAGATGGAAAGGGTTGAAAATCATAGAATAAGAGATGAAGGATAGAAAAAGTGGAGAGGAAAATGAAGGAAGATGGGATGGGAGAGGTAGGAAGAAGACAGACAGGAACATGAAGGATTTAAAGTGTCAGGCTCGGGGAAGCAGGAGTGGACCCAAACGCAGAGGCCGGAATGCAGATATGATGAAAAACTCTTTTAATTGTGGATGGTCACGGACAGGTAAACAGGGCTGAACAGAACTAGCAGAAGGAACAACACAAAACGATCCAACAAATACTGAACAGGGAAACAGAAGAAAAACCCAGAAAACAAACTCAATGCCATCTATACTAAGCCATCCAAAACCAAGCACAAACACAAACCCAAGCACACAACCCAACAAACTAATGATTCAATCCTCTAAAAGCCACCACCCAAATCATACAAGAAAACCCTATGAACTGAGGGACTAAACAGACGTGCAAAACCAGGAGAGCCCACAGAACACAACATAAGACCAAAAAAACAGCCAAAGTCCAGGCAAGATGTGACAGAACCCCCCCCTTAAGGGACAGATCCCAGACGTCCCACAAACACCACCAAGGGACACAGGATGGACGGCCGACGCAAGACGGGGGGAGGAGGAGGCCAAAAGTGACAGTCCATAGGCCATGAAAGAGCAGGTAGCTAGGGAAGTGGCGCAGGGGTAGGTAGCCAGCATGCAGGGAGCAAAGGAGGTGGTGCTCAGGAAGGGCCAGGACATGGGGAACCAGGAAGATGGTGCACAGGCAGATGGCCAGGACACTGGGAGCCAGGGAGATGGCACTCAGGTAGAAAGTCTGAGGCCAGACAGGGGCAGAGCATAAGAGTCCAGGTGGACGGCCAGGGGGCTGGACAGAGGCAGAGCCATAAAGTTCAGGGGGATGGCCTGGAGGCAAGACAGGCAGACTCTGGCGGCGACGCCACAGGGGATGCTGCACACTCGGGCGGCGACGCCACAGGGGATGCTGCACACTCGGGCGGAGACGCAACAGGGGATGCTGCAGACTCTGGAACGGGGGGCTGGCACAGCTCCGGAACAAGGGATAGCTGCGCTGGCCCAGCAGGGACGGAGGGTTGCTGCACGCCAGCAGGGACGGAGGGTTGCTGCACGCCAGCAGGGACGGAGGGTTGCTGCACGCCAGCAGGGACGCTGGGGAGCAGAGACTCTGAGGCGCTGGAGAGGACAGGCCAGGTGGCAAGGTGACCCAAGGAACGGTGTGGTCGTCTGCGTTGACGACCAGACCTCTGATTGGCGCTCCGAGGGCCTCCCAGAGCCAACCGGGTGCCCAGGTAGGGGTTTTGGGTTGGTGCTGGCTCAGGAGTGGCAGGCTGCTGGCTAGCTGGCTCCTTGCTAGCAGTCTTAGATAACTGATAATAAAAGTACTTCAGCAAAGTCATCTGAGCTGGAATGTCCGGAGTGGAAGCTGAATGGCAGTGCTGGTGGTTGGCAAGCTTGGAGGCCCGTCTGGCTGATCGAGGTCCCCCCAGTGCCAGACTGGTTCCTTGAAAACAGTTTGTCTCTGCTGGGTCCATTACTGGTTGGATCGTTCTGTCAGGCTCGGGGAAGCAGGAGTGGACCCAAACGCAGAGGCCGGAATGCAGATATGATGAAAAACTCTTTTAATTGTGGATGGTCACGGACAGGTAAACAGGGCTGAACAGAACTAACAGAAGGAACAACACAAAACGATCCAACAAAGACTGAACAGAAAACCCGAACTTAAAGAAACTGAACTAACAAGGAGATGAGGTGCAGGTGGGGAGATGGGTGGAGAACTGGAGAGGGGAATGAACATACAGGGAGCTGATTGGCTGAGGACACACAGGGAGCGGGGCAGGGCTGACGAGGCTAACACAGGGCAGGTGTGGGGAAGACAGCAGGGCAGGGCTAACGAGTCCAAATGCAGGGCAGGTGTGGAGGAGCACATGAACACACAAGGGAAACAGAAGAAAAACCCAGAAAACAAACTCAATGCCATCTATACTAACCCATCCAAAACCAAGCACAAACACAAACCCAAGCACACAACCCAACAAACTAATGATTCAATCCTCTAAAACCCACCACCCAAATCATACAAGAAAACCCTATGAACTGAGGGACTAAACAGACGTGCATAACCAGGAGACCCCACAGAACACAACATAAGACCAAAAAAACACCCAAAGTCCAGGCAAGATGTGACATTAAAGGGTAGAGAGGAAAGAAGATGAAGCTTGGATGGGAGAGGGAGGAAGATTTAAGTAAAAAAAAAAGTTGACAGGAGAAAGAGAGATGAGAGGAAGGGTGGAAATGAAGGCGAATTAGAGACAGAAAGGAGGGATGGTTAAAGGAAGATAGAAATGCTCTTATCCATGAATGATAGTAAGGTTAGAGAGTGACAAGAAAAAACAATGGATGGATAGCAGAAGAAGGAAGAAGAAAGAAAGAAAAATCAAGTGAAGAAGGATGGGAGAGAACCCTACTTCCCATCCATGAAGGATAGAAAGGATGGAGAGAAGTTGAAAGAAACAAAAGTTGGATAGGAGAGAGAAAAACTAAGTTTAAAGATACAACAGTGGAGGATGATAGAACAAACAGAGGGATTAAGGAGAGAAAGGATAGAGGGGAAGATGGAGGAGCCGGATAGGTAGAGGGTGGAATGGTATAGGAAACAAGATTAAAGATAAGAAGCATGGAAATGTAAAGGATAGAAAATAAAAGAAAGGGTGAAGAGAAAAAGGAAGGAATGTGGAGGATGAAAGGAGTATGAAAGGGAAAGTAAGAAGAATGAAGGACAGGAAGAAAGGAGATGTTAAGGGTGGAGGATGAAGGAGAGAAAGATGGAAAGGCTTGAGAATCTAAGAATAAGAGATGAAGGATAGAAAAAGTGGAGGAAAATGAAGGAAGATGAAGAGAAAGGGTGGATGCTTCAAGAATCAAGAAAAAGAATAGTGTAAAGGTAGGAGATGAAGGACAGGAGGAATGGAAAACAAAGAATGAGTTGAAGGAGATGGAGGGTGGAGAGGTGAAAGAGAAAACAAAAGAGAGGAAGAGTAGATGAGTTAGGGAGCAATGTGTAAAGACTGATAATTACACCTTGAGGTGGACGGGCAGTCCACGCCTTTACTTGAAGAGTTTACCAACTTTTAAGTAAACAGTGTCACGGCTCTTGTCAATCAGATGTAATTGTCTTTTTAACGTGCTGACGTGCTACGGTAAGCGTATTGTATCATTTCCGGTTGCCAACTGAGTCTACTGATAGCGTTGTTGCTGCTCTCATCTCAGTTGATTTTCCTATATATATCACATTACTGTGGATTAATATCTGCTGTATATTTAAACTTTCGCTAGTTTTACACAAGCACTCTTAGCGCTTTTCTCTTAGCGACTTTTCTCGCTAATCGCACAAGTTGTTAGTCACTTTAGCTCTGCAGCTAGCACTAGCAGCTAACTTAAACTAAGCAGTTAGCGATGGCTTCTCTCTCTCCCTCTCGTTCTCCTGCTCTCTTGCTCGGTGTGTCAAATGTTTAGTTATTCCTCTGCCTCCTTTAGTGATAGTGGTAAGTGTAATAAGTGTAGTTTATTTGCAGCACTGGAGGCAAGGCTTAGTGAATTGGAAGCGCGGCTCCGCACCATGGAAAAACAATCAGCTGCTAATATAGTTAGCCAGCCCCTAGTATCCGGTGCGGGCCGACCTAGCGTAGCTCCCAGTCCCCCGGTAGCTCCCGAGCAGCCGGGAAGCCAGGGCGGCTGGGTGACTGTCCGAGGGAAGCATAGCCCTAAGCAGAAGCCCACGGTTCACCACCAACCAGTTCATGTTTCTAACAGGTTCTCCCCACTCAGCGACACACCCGCCGAGAAACAAACTCTGATTATTGGCAGCTCCATAGTCAGAAACGTGAAGTTAGCGACACCAGCAGCTATAGTTAAATGTATTCCTGGGGCCAGAGCGGGCGACATTGAGTCAAATTTAAAACTGCTGGCTAAGAATAAACGTAAATATGGTACGATTGTCATCCATATCGGCGGCAACGACTCCCGATTACGCCAATCGGAGATCACCAAAATTAATGTTGAGTCGGTGTGAACATTTGCAAAAACAATGTCGGACTCCGTAATTTTCTCTGGACCGCTGCCTAATCTGACCAGTGATGTCATGTATAGCCGCATGTCACAATTTAACCGCTGGTTGTCGAGGTGGTGTCCAGCAAACGATGTGGGCTTCATAGATAATTGGCAGACTTTCTGGGGAAGACCTGGTCTGATTAGGAGAGATGGCATACATCCCACTTTGGATGGAGCTGCTCTCATATCCAGAAATATGGCCAAGTTTATTAGTAAACCAAAACCATGACAACCCAGAGTTGAGACCAGGAGGCAGAGCTGCAGTCCTACACGCTTCTCTGCGCTTCCATTAGAGCAGTTACCCACCCAAAACCACATAGAGACTGTGTCTGTCCCCCGACCACATAAATCAATTAAATCCAAAGTAAACAAAAGAAGAGTCATTCATGAAAATCTAGTAAAACTTAAAACCACTACTGCAATAGTACAACAAAATAAGATAATTAAATGTGGACTCTTGAACATTAGATCTCTTTCATCTAAAGCTGTTTTAGTAAACGATTTAATTTCAGATCATCATATTGATTTATTTTGTCTCACTGAAACCTGGCTGTGTCATGCCTAAATGAATCCACTCCCCCCAGTCATATTAATACTCATATTCCTCGAGACACTGGCTGAGGAGGAGGAGTTGCAGCCATTTTCAACTCAAGCCTAATCATCAACCCTAGACCTAAATGTAATTATAACTCATTCAAAAGCCTTGTTCTTAGTCTCTCTCAGCCAACCTGGAAAACTTTACAGCCAGTTCTATTTGTTATAGTGTATCGTCCTCCTGGCCCGTAGAGTTTTTGTCGTATTTAGTCCTTAGTACAGATAAAGTAATTATAGTAGGTGATTTTAATATTCATGTGGACGTTGATAGTGACAGTCTCAGCACTGCATTTATCTCATTATTAGACTCAATTGGCTTCTCTCAGTGTGTAAATAATCCCACTCACCGTCTTAACCACACCCTAGACCTTGTTCTGGCTTATGGGATTGAAATTGAACATTTAATAATTTTTCCACAAAATCCTATTTTGTCAGATCATTTTTTTAATAACTTTTGAATTCCTATTACTGGATTATACACCATTAGACAAAAATGTCCTCACTAGATGTCTATCTGATAGTGTTGTAGATAAATTTAAGGAAGCAATTCCGTCAGTACTGAATTCACTGCCATGTCTCAATACTACAGAGGACTCTTATGTTAACTTTAGTCCCTCCCAAATTGATAATCTTATTGATAGTGCTGCAGGCTCACTAAGACAAACACTCGACTCCATCGCCCACTTAAAAAAGAAGATAACAAAACATAAGAGGTTAGCTCCATGGTATAACTCCCAAACCCGCAAATTAAAGCAAACATCACGAAAATTGGAAAGGATTTGGCGTTCCACCAAAGTAGAAGAATCTCGCTTAGTCTGGCAAGGTAGTCATATGGGAAGGCCCTCTGTAATGCCAGAGCTGCCTATTACTCAGCATTAATAGAAGAGAATAAAAACTGCCCTAGGTTCCTTTTCAGCACTTTGGCCAGGCTGACAAAGAGTCATAACTCTACTGATCCATGTATTCCTATAGCTCTCAGTAGTAATGACTTTATGAGCTTCTTTAATGATAAAATTCTAACTATTAGAGACAAAATTAACCACCTCCTCAACAGGCACCGTTCTCTCCCCAAACACAGGAACCTTAGTAACAGCAGTAAATCCTGACATATATTTGGACTGTTTTTCTCCAGTAGACTTGTCTGAACTAACTTCAATGATTTGTTCAGCTAAACCATCAACCTGTCTCTTAGATCCCATCCCAACTAGGCTGCTTAAGGCTTAGTGAGCACTTCTTTACTAGATATGATCAATTTGTCTTTAGTAACAGGCTATGTACCACAGTCCTTTAAAGTAGCTGTAATTAAACCTCTTAAACCTAGGTCAAAGCAGATGGCCGCCCACCAAGAGCCGGGGTCTGCTTGAGGTTTCTACCCATTAAAGGGGAGTTTTTCCTTACCGCTGTCGCCAAGTGCTTGCTCATGGGGGAATTGTTGGGTCTCTGTAAATTAAAGAGTACGGTCTTGACCTGCTCTATGTGAAAAGTGCCTTGAGATGACTTCTGTTGTGATATGGCGCTATATAAATAAAAATTGATTGATTGATTGATTGATTGATTGAAGGTGGAGATTGAGAGAGTGAATGAGTAAAGAAATGAGAGAAAGGCCAGAGAGATACAGGAAGAATAATGAAGGATAGGAAGAGTTGAGGGGGAAAGTAGGCAGATGAAAGACTGGAACATAAAGAATGAATTCAAGAGATGATGTTGAGAAATAGAGAAAGGAATATGAAGAAGGAAAAGAAAGGGAAATGAATAAGAGGACAGGGGGAAATGTAAAGGATAGAAGATGACAGAAGAGAGGTTGATGGGAGAGGGAGGAAGATGTAGGAGAGGAAAAGTTGATGAGATACAGGGAGATGAAGAAATGAAGGAAAAAAGGACAAGAAAGTAGATCAATAAACAGTTAAGACAGAAGATTAAGGAGGGAAGGAATGGATGGGTAAAACAAGAAAGATGAAGGAGAGGAGGAATGTAGAATAAAAGGATAGTTGGAGAAGGAGGGTGGAGAGGTGAAAGAAAACATGAAAGAGAGGAAGAGTAGATGAGTTAGGGAGCAAGATGTTGATGGAGAGAGTGAATATAGAAATGAGAGAAAAGGATGATGTCTGAAGGAAGAAAGTGGAAGAGTGAGAAAGATGTAGGAGAGGAACAGGAAAGGAAAAAGAAAATTACAGATACAGCTGAAAAAAGGTAAAGGAGAGAAAGGATGGAGAGGAAAAGGGGAGAGAGAAAGAGTTGGTGGGAAAGAAAGGGAGACAGAGAGGTAAAAGAATATCAATGACAGGAAGTGGAGAGTAATGAGATGAGAAAGAAGAAGGACAGAGAGGAAGGAAGTTGATGATAGAACAAATGGAAAGGAAAATGAAACAAGAACAGGTAGAGTGGAGAGGTGTGAGGAGGATTAAGAAGATGAACAGAGAGGAAAGGAGGGAGAATGAATGAGAGGGAGGGTGGATGGAGAGGAATGGAGATGAAAGAGCAATGGTGGAGAGACAACTAATATAAAGGCTGGAGAGATACAAGAAGAATGATGAAGGATTGGAAGGGTTGAGGGGAGAAGAAGGAAGATGAAAGACAGGAACATAAAGAATGAATTAAAGAGATGATGTTGAGAAATAGGAAGGATGAAAAAGTGAAAAAGTGGAGGAAAATGAAGGAAGATGATGAAGAGAAAGGGTGGATGGTTAAAGAATCAAGAAAAAGAATAGTGTAAAGGTAGGAGATAAAGGACAGGAAGGATGGATAGGTAAAATGAGAAAGATAAGGGACAAGAGGAATGGAAAATAAAGAATATGAGTTGAAGTAAATAATGATTAAAAAAGAAGGGTGGATGGTTAAATTAGATGATTATAAAAAATCCCTTCCATTCATGAAGAACTGAAAGGATGAAGAGGTAAAGGAAAGGTATGAAAATGGACAGGAAGGATGGCAGAGCAAGGTAGAGAAAAAATAGAAAGGATGAAGAGGTAAAAGAAAAGGGAAGGAAAAGAAAAGGGAGGATGGGTGGATGGATAGCAGAGGAAGGAAGAAGAAAGGAAAATCAAGTGAAGGAGGACGGGAGAGAGCCCTACCTCCCATCCATGAAGGACAGAAAAGTCAATGATAGTGGAGGAGAAAGAGGAAAGGTCATTAGGTAAAGGAAGCAAGGTGGAAGAAAAGAAAAGAAAGTGATGGTGAGAGGGTGGATGGTAGAAGTAGGAAGGTGAAGGGAGGAAGATGGAAGATGAAGGATGACTAAGAAGGATGCAATACAAAGGAAAAGGAAGGAAAGGGAAGGTGGAGAGGCAAAGGAAGGAGAGGAGAGACAGTAAGATCAAAAGGATGAGAGAGGAAGAAGAAATGAGGAAGATGGACAGAAAACAAAGTAGACGGAGGGTGGATAGGAGAGGGAGGGTAAATAAGAAAAAGGGAAGTTGGAAAGAGCATTTAAGGGAAAGAAAGAAAAGGACAGGAAGAATGGAGGTGTAAAGGAGAGAGGGTGAAGGAGAGAAAGGGTGGACTGGAGATGAAGATGAATGATGAAGGATGGAAAGGTTTGAGAAGGAAAGGATAGGAGATGAAGGAAAGAAACATGGGACAAACATGAAGGAGGACGAAGAAAAGAAAGGGTGGGTGTTAAAGAAAGTAGAACAAGAAACAGAATAGCATAAAGGTAAAGAAAGAAGATGGATGGATGGATGGGTAAAACAAGAAAGATGAAGGAGAGGAAGAGTTGAGGGGAGTGAGAGGGAGAAGGAAGTGAAGGGTGGAGAGGTAAAGGAAAGGGAGGAAAATTACAGATACAGTTGAAAGAAGGTAAAGGAGAGAAAGGATGGAGAGGAAGAAAAGAGGAAGTAGCTGGGTGATAGAAGGTGGAGTGATATAGGAAACAAGATTAAAGTTAGGAAGTGTGGAGATGTAAAAGAGGAAAAAGGATAGAAAGGCTGGAGAGGTAAATGAAGAAATGTAGGAGGAGGATGAAGGGAACATGGAAGAGGAAAAACATGAAGGAGAGAAAAGTGGAAGAGAGATGAAGGGATGGATGGATGGGAGAGGAAGGAAGAAGAAGGACAGGAACATGAAGGATTTAATGGATAGAGAGGAAAGAAGATGAAGCTTGGATGGGAGGGAGAGGAAGATTTAGGAAAGAAAAAGTTGACAGGAGAAAGAGATGAGAGGAAGTGTGGAAAGGAAATAAGGAGTATGAGGGACAGAAAGGAGGGATGGTTAAAGGAAGAGAAATTGCTCTTATCCATGAATGATAGAAAGGTTCAGAGAAAAACTAAGTTTAAAGATACAACAGTAGAAGATGACAGAATATAAATGAAAGGAAAAGTGGATGGATGAAACAGGGGGATTAAGGAAAGAAAGAATGGAGAGAAAGAAAGGAAGATGGAGGAGCAGGATAGGTAGAGGGCGGAGTGGTATAAGAAACAAGAATAAGGATAGGAAGCATGGAGATGTAAAGGACAAGAAATAAAAGAAATGCTGAAGAGGAAAAAGGAAAGAATGTGGGGGATGGAAGGAGTATGAAAGGGAAAATAAGAATGAAGGACAGGAAGAGTGGAGATGTTAAGGGTGGAGGATGAAGGAGAGAGAGATGGAAAGGGTTGAAAATCAAAGAATAAGAGATGAAGGATAGAAAAAGTGGAGGAAAATGAAGGAAGTTGATGAAGAGACAGGGTGGATGTTAAAGAATAGAGATGAAGGACAGGAGGAATGGAAAACAAAGAATAAGAGTTGGAGGAGATGGAGGGTGGAGAGGTGAAAGAGAAAACATGAATGAGAAGAAGAGTAGATGAATTAGGGAGCGAGATGGAGAGAGTGAATGAGTAAAGAAATGAGAGAAAGGCCAGAGAGATACAGGAAGAATAATGAAGGATAGGAAGGGTTGAGGGGAGAAGGAGGAAGATGAAAGACAGGAACATAAAGAATGAATTAAAGAAATGGTGTGTTGGAGAAATAAAGAAAGGAATATGAAGGACGGGGAAATGTAAAGGATAGAAGATGACAGAAGAGAGGTGGCTGGGAGAGGGAGGAAGAAGCAGGAAAGGAAAAGTTGAGAAGAGGTAAAAGAAAAGGGAAGGAAAAGAAAGGAGAGGCTGGGTAGATGGATAGAGGAAGGAAGAAGAAAGGAAAATCAAGTGAAGAAGGACGGGAGAGATCCCTGCCTCCCATCCATGAAGGACAGAAAGGCTGGGAGAAAATTAAGGAAGATTAAAAGATACAAACAGAAGATGATAGAATATAAAGGAAAGGAAAAGTGGATGGGTGAAACAGAGGGATTAAGGAGAGAAAGAATAGAGAGGAAAATGAAGGAGCAGGATAGGTAGAGGGTGGAAAGGTATAGGAAATAAGATATAAGATAGGAAGCATGGAGATGTAAAGGATAGAAAATAAAAGAAAGGGTGAAGAGGAAAAGGAAGGAATGTGGAGGATGGAAGGAGTATGAAAGGAAAAGTAAGAAGAATGAAGGAGAGAAAGAGTGGAGGTGTTAAGGGTGGAGGATGAAGGATAGAAAAAGTGGAGGAAAATGAAGGAAGACAGGGTGGATGGTTCAAGAATCAAGAAAAAAATAGTGTAAAGGTAGGAGATAAAGGACAGGAGGAATGGAAAATAAAGAATGAGTTGGAGGAGATGGAGGGTGGAGAGGTGAAAGAGAAAACATGAATGAGAGGAAGAGAAGATGAATTAAGGAGCGAGATGGAGAGTGAATAGGTAAAGAAATGAGAGAAAGGCCAGAGAGATACAGGAAGAACAATGAAGGATAGGAAGAGTTGAAGGGAGAAGAAGGAAGATGAAAGACAGGAAAATAAAGAATGAATTAAAGAGATGATGAGAAATAGAGAAAGGAATATGAAGAAGGAAAAGGAAGGAAATGTATAAGAGGACAGGGGGAAATGTAAAGGATAGAAGATGATGGAGATGAGAGGTGGATGGGAGAGGGAGGTGTTCAAAGAGATGAAATGTACATGGATAAATGAAGGAAAATAAAGATTTTGCAGTAGAAGGATAGAAGATGAAGGTAAATAAAAGATAGAAAAGAGAAGAGGGAAGGGTGGAGAGGTATTTCAACAAAAATGCAAAAACATGACATCAAGCCTTTACATTCAGATACATATACAGAGACCCTCCTCCCCCTCACTACAAACAGCCCCGTCTATACACCAACAATATCATTTAGCAGACTGTAATAAACATATTCAGCCCCAAGATAGAAAGGATAGAAAGATGAAGGAAGCTGAAAGAGAAAACAATGGATGGAGTAAGATGTAGGAGAGGAACAGTTGAGGGGTAAAGGAAAGGGAGGAAAATTACAGATACAGTTGAAAGAAGGTAAAGGAGAGAAAGGATGGAGAAGAATAAGAGAAGAGGAAGGAGCTGGGTGATAGCAGGTGGAGTGATATAGGAAACAAGATTAAAGTTAGTAAGCGTGGAGATATAAAGGATAGAAAATAAAAGAAAGGGTGAAGAGGAAAAGGGAAGAATGTGGAGGATGGAAGGAGTATGAAAGGGAAAATAAGAATGGAGGAGAGAAAGAGAGGAGGTGTTAAGGGTGGAGGATGAAGGAGAGAAAGATGGAAAGGCTTGAGAATCTAAGGATAAGAGATGAAGGATAGAAAAAGTGCAGAGGAAAATGAAGGAAGATGATGAAGAGAAAGGGTGGATGGTTAAAGAATCAAGAAAAAGAATAGTGTAAAAGTAGGAGATAAAGGACAGGAAGGATGGATAGGTAAAATGAGAAAGATGAGGGACAAGAGGAATGGAAAATAAAGGGTGGAGAGGTGAAAGAGAAGACAAGTTACAGAGTGAGATCGAGATGGAGAGAGTGAGTTGGTGAAGAAATGAGAGAAAGACCAGAGAGATGGATAGGAAGGGTTGAGAAGAAAAGAAGAAAGATGAAAGACAGGAACATAAAGAATGAATTAAAGAAATGGTTTTAAGAAAGAGATAGGAATATGAAGAAGAGGGAGGAAGAAGCAGGACAGGAAAAGTTGATGAGAGACAGGGAGATGAAGAAGTGAAGGAAAAAAGGACAAGAAGGTGGAGATGTAAATAATGATAAAAAAGAAGGGTGGATGGTTAAATGAAAGAAGATTACAAAATCCCTTCCATCCATGAAGAATTGAAAGGATGAAGAGATAAATGAAAAAAAGATGTAAGGAAAGGAAGGAAAATGGACAGGAAGGATGGTAGGGCAAGTATGAGAAAAAAATAGAAAGGGTGAAGAGGTAAAAAAGGGAAGGAAAAGAAAGGAGAGGATGGGTAGATGGATAGCAGAGGAAGGAAGAAGAAAGGAAAATCAAGTGAAGAAGGAGGGGAGAGAGCCCTACCTCCCATCCATGAAGGACAAATGATGGAGATGAAGATGGAGAGGAAAAGTAGTGGAAGAAGAGATGAGGGATAGAAAGATACAGAGTTAGACAAAAGGAGGATGGAAGGATCATTTAAAGGGAAAGAAAGAGGGTGGGTAGGAGAGGAAGGATAAATATGATGAAAGATAAAGCAGGTGGAACAGTAAAGGAAGATGAGGGATAGAAAGGTGGAGGGGCAGAGGAAGGAAGTGGAAGGAACATTTAGGAAAGAGAAGGACAGGAAGAGTAGAGGTGTAAAGGAGAGAGGGTGAGAGAAAAACTAAGTTTAAAGATAAAACGGTGGAAGATGATAGAATATAAAGGAAAGGAAAAGTGGATGGGTGGAACAGAGGGATTAAGGAGAGAAAGAATAGAGAGGAAGATGAAGGAGCAGGATAGGTAGAGGGTGGAAAGGTATAGGAAATAAGATTACTTGGAGATGTAAAGGATAGAAAATAAAAGAAAGGGTGAAGAGGAAAAGGGAAGAATGTGGAGGATGGAAGGAGTATGAAAGGGAAAGTAAGAAGAATGAAGGAGAGAAAGAGAGGAGATGTTAAGGGTGGAGGATGGATAGAAATTGGAGAAGGAGATGAAAGATGGAAAGGGTTGAAAATCGAAGAATGAGAGATGAAGGACAGAAAAAGTGGAGGAAAATGAAGGAAGATGAAGAGAAAGGGTGGATGTTAATGAATAGCATAAAAGTAAAGTTAGGAGTGTGAAAGAAAATTGAACAGTAGGTTATCATTTTATAAATCTTTTGTATACATATATATACATATATATACATACAAATATATACATATATATACATACATACACACATATATACATACATATATATACATATATATACACACATATATATACATACATATACATATATATATATGTATATATATATACACACAGACATACATACATATAAATCATACACATACATATACACATATACATATATACACATATATACATATATACATATATGTATACATATAAATACATACATACATACATACATACATATATATACACATATATATACACATACATAGACACACACACACACACACATACATATATACATATATATATACACACACACATATATATACATATATAAACACATACACATATATATACATATATAAACACATACACATATATACACATATATACACATATATATACATATATACACATATATACACATATATATATAAACATTAATATATACATATAAACATTAATATATACATATATATATTAATATATACACAATGTATATATTTATGTATATATCAAATATATACATAAACATATACGAATTAATATATGCATATATACATTAATATATACATAAATATATACATTGTGTATATATTAAATATATACATTGATATATACGGATCAATCTATACACATATACATTGATATACATTATGCATATATTAAATATATACATTGATATATACACATAAATATATACATTAATATATATACATTGTGTATATATTAAATATATACATTAATACATACATAAATATATACACATATACATGCATTAATATACACATATACATACATTAATATACACATATATACACATTAATATATACATAAACATACATATAAACATACATATATACATATATATATACACACATATACATATACACATACATATACATAAATATATACATAAATATATACATATATAAATATTAATATATACACAATGTATATACTTATGTATATATTAAATATATACATTAATATATACAAATTAATATATACATATATACATTAATATATACATTATGTGTATATTAAATATGTACATTAATATACACGAATCAATATATACATATACACATTAATATATACATTATGTATATATTTATGTATATATGTATATATTTATGTATATACATAAATATATACATAAATATATACATTATGTATATATTTATGTATATACATAAATATATACACACATATACATACATTAATATACACATATATACACATTAATGAATGAGAAGAAGAGTAGATGAATTAAAGAGCGAGATGGAGATGGAGAGAGTGAATGAGTAAAGAAATGAGAGAAAGGCCAGAAAGATACAAGAAGAATGATGAAGGATAGGAAGAGTTGAGGGGAGAAGGAGGAAGATGAAAGACAGGAACATAAAGAATAAATTATAGAAATGGTGTGTTTGAGAAACAGAGAAAGGAATATGAAGAAGTAAAAGGAAGGAAACGAATAAGAGGACAGAGGGAAATGTAAAGGTTAGAAGATGATGGAGAAGAGAGGTGGATGGGAGAGGGAGGAAGAAGGAAGAGAGAAAAAGTTGATGAGAGACAGGGAGATGAAGAAATGAAGGAAAAAAGTACAGGAAGGTGGAGATGTAAATAATGATAATAAAAAAAAGGGTGGATGGTTAAATTAAAGAAGATTATAAAAAATCCCTTCCATTCATGAAGAACTGAAAGGATGAAGAGGTAAAGGAAAAAAAGATGTAAAGAAAGGAAGGAAAATGGACAGGAAGGATGGTAGAGCAAGGAAGAGAAAAATAGAAAGGGTGAAGAGGTAAAAGAAAAGGGAAGGAAAAGAAAGTAGAGGATGGGTGGATGGATAGCAGAGGAAGGAAGAAGAAAGGAAAATCAAGTGAAGGAGGACAGGAGAGAGCCCTACCTCCCATCCATGAAGGACAGAAAAGTCAATTATAGTGGAGGAGAAAGAGGAAAGGTCATTAGGTAAAGGAAGCAAGGTGGAAGAAAAGGAAAGAAAGTGATGATGAGAGGGTGGATGGTAGAAGTAGGAAGGTGAAGGATAGAAATTTTGGAGATGTGAAGGGAGGAAGATGGAAGATGAAGGATGACTAAGAAGGATGCAATACAAAGGAAAAGGAAGGAAAGGGAAGGTGGAGAGGCAAAGGAAGGAGAGGAGAGACAGTAAGATCAAAAGGATGAGAGAGGAAGAACAAATGAGGAAGATGGACAGAAAACAAAGTAGAGGGAGGGTGGGTAGGAGAGGGAGGATAAATAAGAAAGATAAATGAAAGATAAAGCAGGTGGAGCAGTAAAGGACAAAGATGAGGGATAGACAGGTGGAGAGGTAGAGGAAGGAAGTTGGAAAGAGCATTTAAGGGAAAGAAAGAAAAGGACAGGAAGAGTGGAGGTGTAAAGGAGAGAGGGTGAAGGAGAGAAAGGGTGGACTGGAGATGAAGATGAAAGATGGAAAGGGTTGAGAAGGAAAGGATATGAGATGAAGGAAAGAAACATGGAGGACGAAGAAAGAAAGGGTGGATGTTAAAGAAAGTTGATCAAGAAACAGAATAGCATAAAGGTAAAGACAGAAGATGGATAGACAGGTAAAACAAAAAAGATGAAGGAGAGGAGGAATGTAGAATAAAAGGATAGGAGTTGGAGATGGAGGGTGGAGAGGTGAAAGAAAACATGAAAGCGAGGAAGAGTAGACAAGTTAGGGAGTGAGATGAGATGGAGAGAGTGACGGAGTAAAGAAACGAGAGAAAAGGATGATGTCTAAAGGAAAAAAGTAGAAGAGTGAGAAAGATGCAGGAGAGGAACAGTTGAGGAGAGTGAGAGGGAGAAGGAAGTGAAGGTTGGAGAGGTAAAGGAAAGAGGAGGAAAATTACAGATACAGTTGAAAGAAGGTAAAGGAGAGAAAGGATGGAGAGGAAGAAAAGATGAAGGAGCTGGATGATAGAAGGTAGAGTGATATAGGAAACAAGATTAAAGTTAGGAAGTGTGGAGATGTAAAAGAGGAAATAGGATAGAAAGGTGGAGAGATAATTGAAGGAATGTAGGAGGAGGATGAGAGGAGCATGGAAGAGGAAAAAAATGAAGGAGAGGAAGAGTGGAGGGGAGATGAAGGGACAGATGGATAAGAGAGGAAAGAAGAAGACAGACAGGAACATGAAAGATTTAAAGAGTAGAGAGGAAAGAAGAAAGATGAAGCTTGGATGGGAGAGGGAGGAAGATTGAGGAAAGAAAAGGATGACAGGAGAAAGGGAGATAAGAGGATGTGTGGAAAGGAAGGAAGGAATAACAGAACAGAAAGGAGGGATAGTTAAACAAAGGAAGATAAAAATTTAAAGATACAACAGTGGAAGATGAAAGAATATAACTGAAAGGAAAAGTGGATGGATGAAACAGGGGGATTAAGGAAAGAAAGAATAGAGAGGAAGAAAGGAAGATGGAGGAGCAGGATAGGTAGAGGGTGGAATGGTATAGGAAACAAGAATAAGGATAGGAAGCATGGGGATGTAAAGGATAGAAAATAAAAGAAAGAGTGAAGAGGGAAAGGGAAGAATGTGGAGGATGAAAGGAGTATGAAAGGGAAAGTAATTAGAATGAAGGACAGGAAGAGTGGAGGTGTTAAGGGTGGAGGATGAAGGAGAGAAGGTGTGGATTGGAGAAGGAGATGAAAGATGGAAAGAGTTGGTAAAGGAAAAAAAGAAGATGTAAGGAAAGGTATGAAAATGGACAGGAAGGATGGTAGAGCAAGTAAGACAAAAATAGAAAGGGTGAAGAGGTAAAAGAAAAGGGAAGGAAAAGAAATAAGAGGATGGGTGGATAGAGATGAAGATGGAAAGGATAAGTAGTGGAAGAAGAGATGAGGGATAGAAAGGTGAAGAGGCAGAGGAAGGAAGTGGAAGGAACATTTAAGAGAAAGAAAGAAAAAGACAGGAAGAGTAGAGGTGTAAAGGAGAGAGGGTGAGAGAAAAACTAAGTTTAAAGATAAAATGGTGGAAGATGATAGAAGATAAAGGAAAGGAAAAGTGGATGGGTGAAACAGGGGGATTAAGGAGAGAAAGGATAGAGAGAAAGATGAAGGAGCAGGATGGGTAGAGAGTGGAATGGTGTAAGAAACAAGATTAAAGGTAGGAAGCATGGAGATAAGATAGGAAATAAAAGAGAGAAAGGGTGAAGAGGGAAAGAATGAGGAATAAGCATGAAAGGGAAAATAAGAATGAAGGACAGGAAGAGAGGAGATGTTAAGGGTGGAGGATGAAGGAGAGAAAGATGGAAAGGCTTGAGAATCTAAGGATAAGAGATGACGGATAGAAAAAGTGGAGAGGAAATGTTAAAGAATAGTGTAAAGGTAAAGTTAGGAGATGAAGGAGGGGAAGAGTGGATGGGTAAAATGAGAAAGATGAAGGGCAGGAGGAATGGAGAACAAAGAATGAGTTGAAGCAGATGGAAGGTGGAGAGGTGAAAGACGAAAGGATGAAGGATGGGAGAGAGCCCTACCTCCCATCTATGAAGGATAGAAAGGATGGAGAGAAGTTGAAAGAGACAAAAGGTGGATAAGCGAGAGAGGGCGATGGAGAGGAAAGAAGTAAGATCAAGCAGAGGAAGAGTGGAGGGGAAAGGAAGGATGGTGAAAGAAAGGAAGAAGATCCAAGAAGATCTTCCTCCAATCCATGAAGGATAGAAAAGTCAATTAGTTGAGGAGGAAGAGCAAAGGTCATTAGATAAAGGAAGCACGGTGGAAGAAAAGGAAAGAAAGTGATGGTGAGAGGGTGGATGGTAGAAGTAGGAAGGTGAAGAATAGAAATTTTGCAGATGTGAAGGGAGGAAGATGGAAGACAAAATGTGATTAATAAAGGGTAAATGAGAAAGATAAATGAAAGATAAAGCAGGTGGAGCAGTAAAGGAAAGAGATGAGGGATAGAAAAGTGGAGAGGTAGAGGAAAGAAGTTGGAAGTAGCATTTAAGGGAAAGAAAGAAAAGGACAGGAAGAGTGGAGGTGAAAAAGGTGGAGGATGAATGAGAGAAAGGGTGGATTGGACAAGGAGATGAAAGATGGAAAGGGTTGAAAAAAGGATAAGAGATGAAGGATACGAAGAAACAAGAGAAAGACCGGAGAGATACAAGAAGAATGATGAAGGATGGGAAGAGTTGAGGGGAGAAGGAGGAAGATGAAAGACAAGAACATAAAGAATGAATTAAAGAGATGATGTTGAGAAATGGAGAAGAGAATATGAAGAAGAAGGAAAAGGAAGGGAAATGAATAAGAAGACAGGGGGAAATGTAAAGGACAGAAGATGATGGAGAAGAGAGGAAGAAGGAAGAGAAGAAAAGTTGAGACAGGGAGATGAAGAAATGAAGGGAAAAAGGACAGGAAGGTGGAGATGTAAATAATGATGAAAAGAAGGGTGGATGGTTAAATGAAAAAAAAAATCCCTTCCATTCATGAAGAATTGAAAGGATGAAGAGGTAAAGGAAAAAAAGATGTAAGGAAAGGAAGGAAAATGGACAGGAAGGATGGTAAAGCAAGGAAGAGAAAGAATAGGGTGAAGAAGTAAAAGAAAAAGGAAAGAAAAGAAAGGAGAGGCTGGGTAGATGGATGGCAAAGGAAGGAAGAAGAAAGGAAAATCAAGTGAAGGAGGATGGGAGAGATCCCTACCTCCCATCCATGAAGGAAAAATGATGGAGATGAAGATGGAGAGGAAAAGTAGTGGAAGAAGAGATGAGGGATAGAAAGGTGGAGAGGCAGAGGAAGGAAGTGGAAGGAACATTTAGGAAAGAGAAGGACAGGAAGAGTAGAGGTGTAAAGGAGAGAGGGTGAGAGAAAAACTAAGTTTAATGATACAACGGTGGAAGATGATAGAATATAAAGGAAAGGAAAAGTGGATGGATGAAACAGAGGGATTAAGGAGAGAAAGAACAGAGAGGAAGATGAAGGAGCAGGATAGGTAGAGGGTGGAAAGGTGTAAGAAACAAGATTAAAGATAGGAAGCGTGGAGATGTAAAGGATAGAAAATAAGAGAGAAAGGGTGAAGAGGGAAAGAACGAGGATGGAAGGAGTATGAGGGAAAGTAAGAAGAATGAAGGATAGGAAGAGAGGAGATGTTAAGCGTGGAAGATGAAGGAGAGAAAGATGGAAAGGGTTGAGAATCTAAGGATAAGAGATGAAGCATACGAAGAAACGAGAGAAAGACCGGAGAGATACAGGAAGAATGATGAAGGACAGGAAGGGTTGAGGTGAGAAGGAGGAAGATGAAAGACAGGAACATAAAGAATGAATTAAAGAGATGGTGTTGAGAAATAGAGAAAGGAATATGACGAAGAAAGAAAAGGGAGGGAAATGAATGAGGACAGGGGGAAATGTAAAGCATAGAAGATGACGGAGAAGAGAGGTGGATGGGAGAGGGAGGAAGAAGGAAGAGAGGAAAAGTGAGGAAGATTGACAGAAAACAACGTAGAGGGAGGGTGGGTAGGAGAGGGAGGGTAAATAAGAAAGATAAAGCAGGTGGAGCAGTAAAGGAAAAAGATGAGGGATAGAAAGGTGGAGAGGTAGAGGAAGGAAGTTGGAAAGAAAGAAAAGGACAGGAAGAGTGGAGGTGTAAAGGAGAGAAAGGGTGGACTGGAGATGAAGATGAAAGATGGAAAGGTTTGAGAAGGAAAGGATATGAGATGAAGGAAAGAAACATGGGACAGAAACATGAAGGAGGACGAAGAAAAGGAAGGGTGGATGTTAAAGAAAGAAGACAGACATTCAAGACAGAAGATGGATAGACAGGTAAAACAAGAAAGATGAAATAGAGGAGGAATGTAGAATAAAAGGATAGTTGGAGATGGAGGGTGGAGGTCAAAGAAAACATAAAAGCAAGGAAGAGTAGACAAGTTAGGGAATGAGATGTTGAAGAGAGTGACTGAGTAAAGAAACAAGAGAAAAGGATGATGGCTAAAGGAAGAGAGGAAGAGTGAGAAAGATGCAGGAGAGGAACAGTTGAGGGGAGTTAGAGTGAGAAGGAAGTGAAGGGTGGAGAGGTAAAGGAAAGGGAGGAAAATTACAGATACAGTTGAAAGAAGGTAAAGGAGAGAAAGGATGAAGAGGAATAAGAGAAGAGGAAGGAGCTGGGTGATAGAAGGTAGAGTGATATAGGAAACAAGATTAAGGATAGGAAGCGTGGAGATGTAAAGGACAGAAAATAAAAGAAAGGGTGAAGAGGAAAAGGAAGGAATGTGGAGGATGGAAGGAGTATGAAAGGGCAAGTAAGAAGAATGAAGGACAGGAAGAGTGGAGATGTTAAGGGTGGAGGATAAAGGAGATGAAAGATGGAAAGGGTTGAGAATTTTAGGATAAGAGATGAAAGATAGAAAAAGTGGAGAGGAAAATGAAGGAAGATGAAGAGAAAGGGTGGATGTTAAAGAATAGCGTAAAAGTAAAGTTGATGTTAAAGAGATGAAAGAGGGGAAGGGTGGAAGGAACATAAAGAATGAATTAAAGAGAAAGGAGAAATAGAGAAAGGAATATGAAGAAGGACAGGGGGAGATGTAAAAGATAGAAGATGACAGAAGAGAGGTGGATGAGAGAGGGAGGAAGAAGCAGGACAGGAAAAGTTGATGAGAGACAGGGAGATGAAGAAATGAAGGAAAATTAAGGACATGAAAGTAGATCAATAAACAGAAAAACAGTAAAGACAGAAGAGTAAGGAGGGGAAGGATGGACGGGTAAAACAAGAAAGATGAAGGAGAGGAGGAATGTAGAATAAAGGTTAGGAGTTGGAGATGGAGGGTGGAGAGGTGAAAGAAAACATGAAAGAGAGGAAGAGTAGATGAGTTAGGGAGTGAGATGAGATGGAGAGAGTGACTGAATAAAGAAATGAGAGAAAAGGATGATGTCTAAAGGAAAAAGTAGAAGAGTGAGAAAGATGCAGGGGAGGAACAGTTGAGGGTGGAGTGGTATAGGAAACAAGATTGAAGTTAGGCAGTGTGGAGATGTAAAAGAGGAAAAAGGATAGAAAGGGTAGAGAGATAAATGAAGGAAAATGGAAAGACACAGGAGAGGTTGGGTGGAAGAAAGGAAGATGAAGGAGTAGGATAGGTAAGAGAAAAGAGTGAAATGTTGAAGAGGAAAAGGAAACAATGTGGAGGATGAAAGGAGTATGAAAGGGAAAATAAGAAGAATGAAGGACAGGAAGAGTGGAGATGTTAAGGGTGGAGGATGAAGGAGAGAAAGGGTGATTTTCAACCCTTTCCATCTTTCATCTCCTTCTCCAATCCAAAGAATAAGAGACAAAGGATAGAAAAGTGGAGAGGAAATGAAGGAAGATGAAGAGAAAGGGTGGATGGTTAAAGAATCAAGAAAAAGAATAGTGTAAAGGTAGGAGATGAAGGAGGGGAAGGGTGGATGAGTAAAACCAGAAAGATGAAGGACAGGAGGAATGGAAAACAAAGAATATGAGTTGGAGGAGATGGAGGGTGGAGAGGTGAAAGAGAAAACATGAATGAGAGGAAGAGTAGATGAATTAAGGAGTGAGATGGAGAGTGAATAGGTAAAGAAATGAGAGAAAGGCCAGAAAGATAAGAATAATGAAGGACAGGAAGGGTTGAGGGAAGAAATGAATAAGAGGACAGAGGGAAATGTAAAGGATAGAAGATGAGAGGTGGATGGGAGAGGGAGGTGTTGAAAGAGATGAAATGTACATGGACAAATGAAGGAAGATAAAGATTTTGCAGTAAAAGGATAGAAGATGAAGGTAAATAAAAGATAGAAAAGAGAAGAGGGAAGGATGGAGAGGTATTTCAACAAAAATGCAAAAACATGACATCAAGCCTTCACATTCAGATACATATACAGAGACCCTCCTCCCCCTCACTACAAACAGCCCCGTCTATACACCAACAATATCATTTAGCAGACTGTAATAAACATATTCAGCCCCAAGATAGAAAGGATAGAAAGATGAAGGAAGCTGAAAGAGAAAACTTGGATGGAGGAAGATGTAGGAGAGGAACAGTTGACAGGAGAAAGGGAGATGAGGGGAAGGGTGCAAAGGAAGGAAGGAGAATTAGGGACATAAAGGAGGGATGGTTAAAGAATCAAGAAAAAGAGTAGTGTAAAGGTAAAGTTAGGAGATGAAGGAGGGGAAGAGTGGATGGGTAAAATGAGAAAGATGAAGGTCAGGAGGAATGGAGAACAAAGCATATGAGTCGAAGCAGATGGAAGGTGGAGAGGTGAAAGACGAAGAGGCAGAGGAAGGAGAGGAGAAACAGGAAGATCAAAAGGATGAGAGAGGAAGAACAAATGAGGAAGATCAACAGAAAACAGTTGAGGGAGGGTAGGAGAGGGAGGATAAATAAGATGAAAGTTAAAGCAGGTGGAGCAGTAAAGGAAAGAGATGAGGGATAGAAAAGTGGAGAGGTAGAGGAAGGAAGTTGGAAGTAGCATTTAAGGGAAAGAAAGAAAAGGACAGGAAGTGTGGAGGTGAAAAAGGTGGAGGATGAATGAGAGAAAGGGTGGATTGGACAAGGAGATGAAGGATGGAAAGGGTTGAAAAAAGGATAAGAGATGAAGGATACGAAGAAACGAGAGAAAGACCGGAGAGATACAGGAAGAATGATGAAGGATAGGAAGGGTTGAGGGGAGAAGAAGGAAGATGAAAGACAGGAACATAAAGAATGAATTAAAGAGATGATGTTGAGAAATAGAGAAAGGAATATGAAGAAGAAGGAAAAGGAAGGGAAATGAATAAGAAGACAGGGGGAAATGTAAAGGATAGAAGATGACAGAAGAGAGGTGGATGGGAGAGGGAGGAAGATGTAGTGGAAAGGAAGAGAGGAAAGTAAGAAAAATGAAGGAGGAAGAGTGGAGGTGTTAAGGGGTGGAGAATGAAGGAGAGAAAGGGTGGATGGTTAAAGAATAAAGAAAAAGAATAGTGTAAAGGTAGGAGATAAAGGACGGGAAGGTCGGATGGGTAAAACAAGAAAGGTGGAGGACAGGAGGAATGGAAAATAAAGAATGAGGTGAAGATGAATGATGAAAGATGGAAAGGGTTGAGAAGGAAAGGATATGAGATGAAGGAAAGAAACAGTGGAGAGAAAAATGAGGGAGGATGAAGAAAAGGAAGACGTAAAGACGTAAGGTAAAGATAGGAGATAAAAGAGGGGAAGGGTAGATGGGTAAAACAAGTGAAAAAAATGGAGAGGAGGAATGTAGAATAAAGGATAGGAGTTAAAGGCCATGGAGGGTAAAAGAAATGAAAGACAAAACATGAAAGGAAAGAGGAACAGTAGATGAGTTATGGAGCAAAATCAAGGTGGACAGGTGATAGAAGGAGATGAAAGGTGGAAAGAATGAACAGGTAAAGAAACAAGAGGAAAGGTAGATGTTTAAAGGGAGGAAGTTGAAGACTGAGGAGAGATAGGTCACAGAGAGAAGAAGAAGGACAGCAAGGGTAGATGAGTGAAGGAGGGAAATGAAGGAGAAGAACAGTATAAGGTAAGCGAACGATGCTTCCCTGCCTGTTGGAGCCAGTCAGACGGTAGCGTTGTTGTCTTTGCCGTCACCGTCTGCCTTCGTCTTCTTTGTGAGGCTTTTTTTCTCCAAGGCAAGCTTCTGAAAAGGTTGTGTCCACCTTTCTGATGCAAGCCCTCTATCTCATCTCTCCTCCTTCTTCAGCTGACAGAAAGTTTGAAGGTGCCTCCACTTCCATTTCTGCAAGCAGCATCACCACCCTGGACTCTCCTATAAATGCCAAAAAGACAGAAATATACAGGAAGTGTTAAAAAATTAAAAAAAAGACAGAGATACAGAGCCAGGAATCAATATTAGATTTAGACTTTAGATTTATCTTTACTTCACTGATTATTATCTTAATTCACATAACTTTTGAATTTTGTGTGAATATGAAGAAACAAACATTGTATTGTCATGTTTGAGTAACATGTGTTTCAGTCCATTCACTTGTGGAGGAAGTATTTCCTGATCCTTAACTCAAGTAAAAGTAGCAATACTGCAATAAAATGAGAATACTGTACACCAGTACAAGTAAAAGTCCTGTATTAATTAGTATGTCATATTAGAAAAATATAGGCTACTTTAAGTATGAAAAGTAAAAGTACTCATACATGTAACATGCAGCATTTTAATGTTGCTGGTCAAGGTGGATCTAATTTTAACTATTTTATATACTGTTTGGTGGTTTAATGTATTGTACATAATATAATATTTTATATAGTGGAGTAAGAATATAACATTTTCTATTATAGTGGAGTGGAAGTATAAAGTAGCATAAAATAGAGATGCTGAAGTACAGTACTTCACTACAGTACTTCAGTGTGTGATCTCCACCACTGAACTCATCTAGCAAACTAAAACATATGTGGACTAACCACTGCATTTCATGAATAACCTACTAAAATCTTCCATAGATTTATAGTTTATGTAACATTATTGCATTTTGTGTGTGTGTGTTTTTTATTTAAATACTGCAAACAGTAACACCACACCACCACACCTTTTCCTGTCAGTGGTGAATGTTGGGAAATCTAGATCAATTACAGTGCAATTTTTATACGGTTGAGATGAAAGAATATACGTGTGAAATAAGATAATAATAGAAAATAAGTAGGAATAGAAATAAGATGAGTAAATTACATGATTTAAACTAATATGAATTAGGCTTTTCACACAAACATTGGTGGTTACGCAGTATACTTTCAGTCAATGGGTCAACAGCAGCAGAAAAAGAGGATCTGTTTTAGGATCCTGAGATTTAATTAAATGTCACAGTGCACACAATAAACATATGTCACAAACTGGAGAGAAACCCTGTTTCAATCATGAAATCAATCCTGTATTTAATGCATATCAATTAAAATATGCAATGAAGTGTATTTTGGGGTATTTTGGGGTTGGTTGGGAGCAGATTCTTACACAGACTGACATTATTTTTTTAAGTGAGGCATTAACTTTAGTTATCAAACTGTATGAAAATCTAATTGCTTTCCAGAAAAAGACAACATTTAATTAATTTGTTGAAACCTGAGGCAAATACAAAGACATGAGAGAAAAAGTAAGCTGTCCCAGATAAGTGCAATCCTAAATTACAGTCAATGTTTGCCCAAAGGTTTGCCATCTTCAAATGAGAAAATCTTACCATGCTTCTCCCGCTGTGTCTACTCTCCATGTGTATCAACCCAACAAAGATCCCATCGAATATGAAGAAACAGATGACTGAAGATTTGAAGATATATTCCCACTGAAAAAAAACTGCCTTTCAGTTCAAGATCTGAGTGAGACTGAGTGGACAGTGTAGAATTTTTACATTATGATAATGTGCTGGTAGTTCTAGAATTCGCATATATTAGAATGCTCATTATGATATTCTAGTGACACACATTCCGTCTCACAGCACAGAAAATGCTGCTTTTAAAACATTTTACTGTCAGAAAACAAATAAAACTCTTATTGTGCTGCTGTTTGAAGCAGAAGTGGGAACATGACACTGTTGAGCAAGTCACAAGTAGTCAAGTCTTGACTCTAAAGTCGAGACAGACATGTTCAAGCCCCAGAAAACAAAAGCCACATAATGAGCTCATGTGTTTGTGTGACATTTTAGGCTCAAGACACATTTCAGTCCAGTCTGTTTGACTGCAACATGCATAAAAATGCTTCTTTTTACATAAAATCATTAAAAAAAATCTTCATATTATCATTTGACATTTTTCTCTGTTGCTGGTTGTCATTTTTGGTTTGTGTACACAAAAACTTTGTAATTTGAGAAAATTAAGACTATGCACAGTAAACTAGTTTTAGTTGAAACACCAAACTATTGCTGACACACTGCATAACTTTCAAATGCACTATAATACACTCTAGTCTTCTTGCTTATGGGCAGTAATTTTGACAAAACAATGATGTACATAAGATTATTATCAACTATCCTGAATAAAAGACTCAGGCTGTTTGTTCTACAGTTCATCATTTTACACTCATGCAGTCCACGTTGTTATGTTTGCATAAAGTATCACCTGAAAGCCACTGTATTATGTTTATATTTGACATTTCAGATGCTGTAGACTTGATTCTTGGCCAAACCTAAGTATTGTTTGTGTAAGCGACGTGGGTGTGAGTGAGGGAATAAATCAGTCCAATACGTTCTGGGTTCTCCTCATAACTTTAGTCACCTTCAACAAACACAGCTCAGTCCAGTCATCACACACTTCTCATTCTCTTTCTCCCCTTCTCTCCCCTCAAAACTCTACCCACTGTCTGAACAGCGCCGCCAAGCGGCTGACACTACAATATCACCCAAACACTGCATCACTAAACATATGCAAACAGGCAATGTTCAACAAAACACAGTAAACTGATGTTTAACCTTACGTTTACACAACTTTTGCCCATAAGACACAACTTCACTCTTACACATCGTCCCCCCCCTTACGCAAGAAGCGTCCTCGCTTCCAAATAGGTGTAATGAAATTGTCACTACTTTATGCTTAACAACAATATAAACAGATGACGTTGGCAAAACAACAACAAAGAACAGTGGAACAGGATACATTTTTTTTCCTTGTGTTTGCCTATAACATCAGTGTTTTGTTTTTTTTTACTTGTACTTCTCAATCAAGCATATGACACAGACCACAGTTCATTCAACAGTCCTGTAACGCACTGGGGGACGTACACAACGACCTGACTTAGTCCTTACTCCTGTGAAAGGCTGAACTGCCGGAGACAGTTCACTGGAATGTCCTGTGGCAACATTGTCTCCCACCTGTGTTGTGGTGCTAGTAGCACTCTGGGGCAGAGGGCAAACATTTGTCTGATCCCTAGGCGCAGTCACAGAGCACCCGGGCTTATTTGGGTGCCTGTATACATAAGGTCTGGAGCCTGAGAGTGCAGTGAGCAGTGGGGGACCTGGGCCGTTTGCTGGTACAGTCAGTTCTGAAGGTGAGGGTGGAACTGGATGTCTGTCAGCTGACCAGGCTGAACGATAAGGTTTCAGGCGATTGTAGTGAATGACCTTAGGTTTAGCTCTAGGGTCCCGTTGATCCAGAAGTTCATAGTCTACTCCAATGTCACCTGTGCCTGAGTCAAGCCGTCGTAGAACTTTAAAAGGGCCGGTCCACTTAGGTGACAGTTTTTGTCTAGCAAGGGCAGGAAGGTCAACCCACACTAAGTCACCTGGCTCATAGGCTGTGTGTTTCATCCGACGATCATAGTAGTGCTTTTGTTGAGCACCTGCTGCCTCAATGTTATGTGCAACAGAATGATGGTTTCAGTAATACCGAATTGGCATATTCACTTGGAGTACCTGGTGTGGCGTTTGAAAGTCCTGGTGAGTCTCCAAGGAGGAGATCTGCAGGCAGGTGGGCCACTCTGCCATGGGCCAGGAAGAAAGGAGTGCGTTTTGTGGAGGAGTGAACAGTCGTGTTGTATGCAAATTCAACCTGCCGTAGATGGTCATCCCATTCACCTCCTCTGGTATACAGATATTTTGCTAACTGGTCCTTGATGGTCCTGTTTGCTCGTTCCACCATGCCATCTGACATAGCATGATAAGGTGATGTCCTCGTTTTATGTATTCCCAGACGGTTGCACAGTTCTTTGACAAGATCTGAGTTGAACTGACGGCCTTGGTCAGTGTGCAAACTTTAAGGCACACCATGGTGGCTAATATAATCTTCAAACAAACATTTAGCCACAGTGGTTGCCCGTTGATCAGGAAGTGCATACAAGTTGAGGTACTTAGTAAAATAGTCCATTACAACAAGTACATACCGATTACCACGGTGTGAGTGGCAGTTCCGTCAGGTCAGCTGCAATTTTCTCAAAAGGCCTGGATGTGACTATGTTTTGCATAGGGGCCTGTTGGTGTGGTGTCTGTGGTTGCCGTGCTTCACAGGCTGTGCATTCAAGACACCACTGAGTTATGTCACGTGTCATGTGAGGCCAAAAGCATCTGATCTGTGCCCCTTGTAATGTTTTTTGTGAACTGAAGTGTCCCAAGAGTGAATGTCCATGTAAAGTTTGAAACACTTCCTTCTGCAAGTTACTAGGAACTACAATCTGTAAAACAGGGTCACCTGGTGGAGGTCTGACTTTGCGACACAAAAGACCATCAACAAGGGTGAGTTTAGGAAACTCTCTCCAGTACTGTCTCATTTCAGGTGAGGTTGCTTTAATGTTTGAGAATGGTGGCCTATGGTCAGTCAACACCCAGCTCCTGACTATTTGCAACTCAGGATCAGCTTTTTGAGCTTGGAGGAAATACTGCCTGTCAATATTCAGGAGTGAACTGTCCACCGTTACAGCTGCAGTATCTGGTGAAGCAGACTGCACGAGTGATATTAAATCCATAGCAGTCGAAGCAGTGGGTAAAGTCTCTGAGCAGGGTGCCAGCTCAGTGGCTGGAGTGCACATGGATGACTCTATTGGGTCTGTTTGAGTGTGAATGGAAACACACCTCACCTGATTGGCTGTAACCATAGGGGTGGTGCCTTCAGCTGTGAAGGGACGACGGGACATAGAGTCAGCATTGGCGTGTTTTGTACCTTGTCTACAACTAGCAGGTGCCAGGTCACTCTTCCTGAGTAGGGGCAGGACATCATCACCCAGATAGCACAGTCCTCTCCCCATATCCAGAATCACACAGTGAGGCTTGAGAAAGTCAAAACCTAATATAAAGCCTTGACTGACATTTCTGATGACTTGCACTTCATGTTGCAGAGTTTGAGACCCTAGTTTAAAGGTGATGTCTATCATACCCAATGTATCCAAAGTTTGGCCAGTCACTGCTTGTGACATGATAAACTTCTTTTTAATGGGTCTTTTTGCTAGGGAAGGAAGTGACATTTTGGTTTCCTCACTGATGAACGAAATAGTGGAACCGGTATCTAGCATGATGTGCGTATTAGTGCACTCAACAATTCCACTTACATAGGAGGTGAAGTCTTTACTTACAGTGGCTTCAATGTTCACACTTTCATACAGGGGGATTGTCATATCTGTAGTACCACTAGGGGTTGGTGGTGTACTGATGCAGTCTGTTATTTCAGTGAGGCAGATGTCTGGGGCTTCCAGAGAAGTAGCTGATGAACACCCCGCATCATCAGCTAACGGCCGTTTCCCTGTGGAAATCTGCCATGATCTTTGTAACCACTCTTAGTGGGATACTGACTGTCCCAGTCCTTTGGTTGTCGTGTTTGGCCTTGGTCCCCATACTCTTGGAATGAAACATGCTTGGCATAGGGACTCGGGCTTCGGCGGTGAGAGTCATAGTAGGGTCTACTGGGAGAGGGTTGCCTCCCTCTCTTTTCCTCATAAGGGCTAAAGGCATGGTCTGAGTAGTGAGTATCTCTGTAAGGTTGTCGGTACCTGTCAGGCTCCCTACGGGTGTGATCTTGATGGTGGCGAGTCCTCTGAGGAGAATAGTGTTCTGGGGAATGATTGGAACGTGAGTATCTGGAGGGGGAATGTCTGTAGCCTGAGCTCCATCTATTTGCATCCCTATCTGGGCTTCTCCCATAAGGTGAGGGAGATCTTTGAGGACGCACATGCATGTGCCTGTCACGGTGGTGCTCCCTGCTTCACTCATCCAGCTTCAGTCTCAGTGCATCCATATTCTTACTTAAGTCTTTAACAGTAGCAGTGAGGTTCTGAACTGTTTTCCCGAGTTCAATGTCATTTTCATGTACTGAATTTACTGACTGCATTGTGCCAATATCTCTGATGGTAACATTTGGTGAGGACACTGGCATTACTAATCTAGCTGCTTGGCGAGCCCGTTCAGCTTGGGAGGCGACTTGAAAAGCCTCAGTGAAAGTTTTCACCCCTCTTTCATGACATTTGACTTGAAGTTCCTGATCCAGACCAGCAATGAAGCGAGACATTTTCATATACTCGGAAGCATTGTGCTCAAAATCTGGGAAAGCTTCTTTGACAAGCCTGCATACGTCTGCAGCATAAACTTCCATTGCTTCATTAGGTAGTCTATGCCGGGCATTAGGGAATGTCTGAAATGATGCAATTACATCCTTTTGGCCAAAAGCTGTCTGCAAGTGCTTCTTTGCTTCAGTATAAGAGTCCTGAGTTTCCCGGGGCAGATTATCCCATACAATGAACAGTTCTGGTGGTAGTCTAGTGGGTAACTCAGCTGCTAATACTGTATTCATGTCCACACCACTGTCCTTGTAACGGGCCTCTTGAATTACCTCATAGCGGCGAGCCCATAGTTGAAAAGACTCACGGCCATCGTTGTGAAATGGTGGCGGTAAGGGAATGCCCCTGGGCGCTCCCTGTGTTCTGCTAGATGGCGGCACACCTGGCGCTGAGGCCCCCCTCGTGCTTGTGCTGGCTCGCTGCTCACCGGTGGAAAATGCTTCCTCGTCAGACATGATGAGTTTCCTTCGTCTCTTTTATTATTTTTTTCTTTAGCCCTCGGACGGAGTTAGATGACCGAAACACGGTTTCTAAACTCACTTGAAGCTAACAAAACAAAAAAAACGGACTTGGTAACGACTAGCTGACTAACTGTACTGAAAGCTAAAGCTAAGCTAGCGGTTAGCGTAGCTATCGTTAGCCTATAGCTTTAGGGACTCAAAAAGTTGAGCAGAATCCCAAAGGACTATATTCCACAGAAGGAAATCCCACCGCTGCCACCAGTGTAAGCGACGTGGGTGTGAGTGAGGGAATAAATCAGTCCAATACGTTCTGGGTTCTCCTCATAACTTTAGTCACCTTCAACAAACATAGCTCAGTCCAGTCATCACACACTTCTCATTCTCTTTCTCCCCTTCTCTCCCCTCAAAACTCTACCCACTGTCTGAACAGCGCCGCCAAGCGGCTGACACTACAATATCACCCAAACACTGCATCACTAAACATATGCAAACAGGCAATGTTCAACAAAACACAGTAAACTGATGTTTAACCTTACGTTTACACAACTTTTGCCCATAAGACACAACTTCACTCTTACATTTGTATAAATCTGCTGTATTACATGCCATCAGGAATTTAGAAACTACTGGGATATAAATTCAATCAAATTCATGTTTGTTATACAATAAACAAATAAGGAGTTCATAGAAAAGTGTCAATAATTATTCAAATGAAATGTCTCTGTAATCCTTTAGAGCAAGAAATAGTCACAAAAACAGAGAAAAGCATAAGGCACTGTGGAATAAAAATGGATTCTATCATAATCATTAAAAGTAGTACAGAAAACAATGTAGATATGCCAATATGATTATTTATTGTAGAATCAAATAATCATCATTTTTTATAATTTTTGTGTTCATTCTCCCTGTTGGTCACACTGCCCTAAAAGAGAAAAAGAATAACATTAAATATGTGAAAATAAATACAATCAACATTTAATAGAAATATCTGGTAAAGCGTCTGGCGGTTTGACTAATTTGAATAATTGACATTATTGACTGATCGATTGACCGAACACAGAATTACAGATGAGCGAAACTTACAAGAAATCCTTTCATTCTGTAGATTTTGGCGAAAGGCGATTCCTCAACACAACCCAAAACACTGCAAGGTGTGTCCACATGTGGAAACCCCTCAACTACCTGAAGGGGGGGGAAACATAACCATGAATATGTAGAGAATAAAATGCTGAAGATGAAGTGTGAGGAGCCATGCTTACATTGTCCAGTGTGTCTGAAAGGCTGTCCAGTTCCCTTTTCCCTCCTGGGCTCAGTCCATATGACCAGTGCTGACAACAGACCTGTGGCACCACTGAGCCCAGAAGCAGCAACCACAGTGCCAGGGTTTGCATAGCCATTCTGAGGAGGGAAAAAGCTTTATATTACACATATAAGCAGGTCAGTAATCTTCTTATTTTTCCTAATCTAACCCCAAATACTGTCATAGTCCTCAGTTTTAGATTACACATGCCCAGATTTATCACATCAGTGAAGTTTTTACCTTCTGTGCATAAGGCAAGCTGCTTTTCTGATTTGTTCTTGGCTGCTGTCCTTTGTGGAAGCCGATGCTGCTGCTGCTGAGCATTTTCCAAGGTTTATATGCTGCTTCCTTTCGTGTCAAAAGCCCAACACTTCACTGCAGGGGGTCACAAAGTGGGATTAAGCAACATTTACTGGTAACCCGCAGAGCTATTAAAAAGATTACAGTGTGTGATTTTTGTCCTTCCACAAAAAGAACAAGTGTTCATCATCAGACCAGCTTTGTGTATGGCCGTGAAGTACCTCCAGTCGTTTTCCAATACTTGCTGATAAACCAAAGATTCACAAATTAATGACAGAGAAAAAGACGAGGTGATAAAGACTTACTCTTCTTCATAGCAGTTTATTTATAACAGTCATTTATGGAAATATATTTCCACAGTCGAGTGCAATAATCATACTCAGGGAGAACTACACCGCCCCCTGTCTCAAACAAAAAAACAAACAACCTCTGCCCCATATTGCATTCAGAGAGATGTATTAAAATAAATAACCATAGCTCTTTGTGATTTTCACACTCATGGTGAAATACACAACATGATTGCCTTCATCATTCATTCTCACAGGCTGGGTACCTACGATTGAACTGAGTGAATAGTATTGCATCGGGGCAGCTTTGAGCTACAGCTAAAGAAACTTCACCAGTCAAAGGCGAGGATAGCTCTTCACACATGCAAACAGACAATGTCCAGTAAGAACTGAAGTGAGATTGTTCCTTAACAAAACATCTGCCCAATCTATTAATAGTGATTTTTTTTTTTTTTTGGAAGCACTGGATTTGATTTACATAAGATAACAAGCATTAAACATTTTTGGTGAAAAGATATAACATGTTACAAATCAAATATATACTTGTGCAAATACGTTCAAAAGCATGATTAAGTGATATACGTCATGTAAATGGAACATGTTTTCAGGCAAGTCCACAACATGTGAACACAGCCTTCTGTTAAAGCACACCAAGTTGGATTATTTTCTCACAATGGGATATGAGGAGTAATGAATGTCGTACATAAACATTACAATAAGTAGTGACCACAGTCAAACGCATGCAACTGTGGATCTCTCACACACCGGATTACAAAAAAAACAAAACAAAAGAGGTAGATTCACAGAGCGCAAAACGAGGGAGAGCTTTTTAAGAACACAATATTCAAAAGTAGGAAAAGAGAAACCTCACAGCTGTAAATCATGTATTGCATACCCAAGCTGTGTTTGAAAACTAGCCTGTCGCATAGTTTTATGGTGCATTAACAGCACGTCTGGCCTTTGAGACTGTGCTGTTGTATGGCTTTGGCTTGCATTGCTTCCTTTATAGTGTGTTGTATCCAGCAAAAGTAAGTTACATACTTAAAGAGGAACATACAGCGTGACAGTTATTGGTAAATGACCCCTTCAGTTTCTGCTACAGCAGCATTCAGTGAAGCTCAGCACTCTGAACTTTACTGCAAAAGTCTGGTTTTTAACTCCCATTAACATGTCAAGTAATATGAAATGAATATAAGTTATGCAAAAACATTAAATGAGTATAGTCGTTGGATCGCATCCAGACACATCTACATACACTAGGAACATTATTTTGTATTGGTGATATATGTAGCTGAACATTTTAAAACATCCTACCATACAAACATACATGGACAACCCTGGATAAATTCTAGTGCAAGATATTTAAAGCTAATGTAACATAGGTGGAATGCCAGGGATGTGCATACAACTACCTGTGCTGTACACAGGTATAGAGAGATTGATAGTAGGGGAATATACTGTAAGAGGAACTGAGTAATAAAGAAGCCATCTGTGTCCAGACCGGACTTGTAGGCGTGTAACCGAGTTATCTGACACTCTGGGACATGTGCAGCGGGGTCAGCATCTCTTCAAAAATGGCTCCTTTCACGTTGGATCCTCTCAGGTTTGCTTCTTGTAGATCACAGCCAGACAGGTCGCAGTTCTGCAAAGACGCAGCAGGGACGTAACAGTAAGACAGGAAGATTACATGAACTGGTGAAAAGCTTGTAATGTAAGTAGAGAACTGTAATGTATTATGAATGTTGTACAAAAGCCTGTTGAAAAATGTTCACACACTTGCTGGCAATTTCATACAAGTGTCATGGTGAAGTCCTGTTGCCTTATGAAAGCTTTCAGTTGCTTGTGTAAAGCTTGACATTAAGGGTTAAAATGTCAATGTCATTTTATCAAAGAAAGAATGAATGTCATTTGATTCATAACAAACAGTTAACATTTAGTTCAAAAAGTTTTTTCTTCAAGAAAAAATGGTTTGGCAGAAAATTAAAGGAATAGTTCAACATTTTGGGGAATACACAAAAGCAATTGAATTCCAATACAAATATAAATATCAACTTCATTGTACTCATTAATTGGTTATTTACCTATTCAACTCTATGCAACTTTAGCTTAAATTTTGGGGATCCTGCTACTGGGCTATCAGTAGGGAAATTGTTTGGGGAAAAAAAAAAAAGAGGGATTCAGTTCAGGCTGACTATTATGTTCAGAGTCAAGTAATCTATCAATTATTTTTACAATTGTTTAGTCTACAAAATGTCAGAAAATAGTGAAAAATGCACAGCACAAGTTCCCCAGAGCCCATGTTTGCACATTGCTCGTTTTTTTCCAAACAGTCCAATCCCCCCAAAAAACTCTTCAACTTACACTGATATAAAACAATGGAAAGCTTAATGTGTGAAGGGCTGGAAACAGAGAATGTTTGGTGTTATCTCTTAATAAATTACTATAACAATTGATTTATCATCAAAATACTTGCAGATGAATTTTCTTTCAGTGGTGTAATGGATTCATCTTAAAAACATCTGCAGGACAATTATTCAGATCTGCTTTGTTGCCCCATGATAAATACTAACTGTCATCTGCGTCAACATGTCTGTTTAAATGAACATTTTTAGAGATAATCCCTTCCGATAGCCTTGACTTAAATGTAAAGGATAGAAGATGATGGAGAAGAGAGGTGGATGGGAGAAGGAGGAAGAAGGAAGAGAATTTTTTTTTGAATTTTTAAAACACCTTTATTTATCTAGTCATCAGATCAACAAGCATTAAAAAACAACACCAGATTCAGCCCAGCATGCGTCCAAAGCAGAGCTCCTCCTCATCAATGGAGCACAGAACATTTTTATAACACCACACAGAGACAAAACAGTCCAGATCATTCATCAACCTGTAATAGTTGTGATCAATTTTCAGTCTGCTTGTTATCATTCTGATCAGTATGGTGATAACATCAAAGTCCAAAGAACCATTTATCTTGTTCTTTCTGCTGATATAAATGGCCATCTTAGCTTGGCCCAACAGAAAGTTGAACAACTTTCACGCACTTATCACGAGTCCTCCTCGAGAGGTAAAGGAAAGGGAGGAAAATTACAGATACAGTTGAAAGCAGGTAAAGGAAAGAAAGGATGACAGGAAGACAGAAGAGAGGTGGATGGGAGAGGGAGGAAGAGGGAGGAGAGGAAAAGTTGATGAGAGACAGGGAGATGAAGAAATGAAGGAAAATTAAGGACAGGAAAGGAGATCAATAAACAGAAAAACAGTAAAGACAGAAGATTAAGGAGGGGAAGGATGGACGGGTAAAACAAGAAAGATGAAATAGAGGAGGAATGTAGAATAAAAGGATAGGAGTTGGAGATGGAGGGTGGAGAGGTGAAAGAAAACATGAAAGTGAGGAAGAGTAGACAAGTTAGGGAGTGAGATGAGATGGAGAGAGTGAGTTGGTGACGAAATGAGTGAAAGACCAAAGAGATGGATAGGAAGGGTTGAGGGGAGAAGAAGGAAGATGAAAGACAGGAATTATAGAAATGGTGTGTTTGAGAAATAGAGAAAGGAATATGAAGAAGGAAAAGGAAGAAAATGAATGAGAGGACAGGGGGAAATGTGAAGGATAGAAGATGATGGAGAAGAGAGGTGGATGGGAGAGGGAAGGAAGAGAGGAAAAGTTGATGAGAGACAGGGAGATGAAGAAATGAAGGAAAAGGGACAGGAAGGTGGAGATGTAAATAAAAAAGAAGGGTGGATGTTAAATGAAAGAAGATTATAAAAAATCCCTTCCATTCATGAAGAATTGAAAGGATGAAGAGGTAAAGGAACAAAAGATGTAAGGAAAGAAAGGAAAATGGACAGGAAGGATGGTAGGGTAAGGAAGAGAAAAATAGAGAAGGTGGAGAGGTAAAAGAAAAAAAGGAAAAAGAAAGGAGAGGGTGGGTGGATGGATGGCAAAGGAAGAAGAAAGGAAAATCAAGTGAAGGAGGATGGGAGAGAGCCCTACCTCCCATCCATGAAGGAAAAATGATGGAGATGAAGATGGAAAGGAAAAGTAGTGGAAGAAGAGATGATGGATAGAAAGGTACAGAGGAAGGAAGTGGAAGGAACATTTAAGAGAAAGAAAGAAAAAGACAGTAAGAGTAGAGGTGTAAAGGAGAGAGGGTGAGAGAAAAACTAAGTTTAAAGATAAAACGGTGGAAGATGATAGAATATAAAGGAAAGGAAAAGTGGATGGGTGAAACAGAGGGATTAAGGAGAGAAAATAGAGAGGAAGATGAAGGAGCAGGATAGGTAGAGGGTGGAATGGTGTAAGAAACAAGATTAAAGATAAGAAGCATGGAGATGTAAAAGATAGGAAATAAGAGACAAAGGGTGAAGAGTGAAAGGAAGGAATGTGGAGGATGGAAGGAGTATGAAAGGAAAAGTAAGAAGAATGAAGGAGAGAAAGAGTGGAGGAAAATGAAGGAAGACAGGGTGGATGCTTCAAGAATCAAGAAAAAATAGTGTAAAAGTAAGAGATAAAGGACAGGAGGAATGGAAAATAAAGAATGAGTTGGAGGAGATGGAGGGTGGAGAGGTGAAAGAGTAGATGAGTTAGGGAGTAAGATGAGATGGAGAGAGTGAGTAACAAGATTAAAGATAAGAAGGACAAGAAATGAGAGGACAAGAAATGAGAGAAAGGGTGAAGAGGGAAAGGAAATAATGAGGATGGAAGGAGTATGAAAGGGAAAGTAAGAAGAATGAAGGAGAGAAAGAGAGGAGGTGTTCAGGATGGAGGATGAAGGAGAGAAAGGGTGGATCGGAGAAGGAGATGAAAGATGGAAAGGGTTGAGAATCATAGAATAAGAGATGAAGGATAGAAAAAGTGGAGAGGAAAATGAAGGAAGATGGGATGGGAGAGGTAGGAAGAAGACAGACAGGAACATGAAGGATTTAAAGGATAGAGGGGAAAGAAGAAAGATGAAGCTTGGGAGAGGGGAGAGGGAGGAAGATTGAGGAAAGAAAAAGTTGACAGGAGAAAGGGAGATGAGAGGAAGGGTGGAAAGGAAATAAGGAGAATTAGGGACAGAAAGGAGGGATGGTTAAAGGAAGATAAAAAATCCTCTTATCCATGAATGATAGAAAGGTTAGAGGGGGAAAAGAAAAAACAATGGATGGATAGCAGAGGAAGGAAGGAAGAAGAAAGAAAGGAAAATCAAGTGAAGAAGGATGAGAGAGAACCCTACTTCCCATCCATGAAGGATAGAAAGGCTGAGAGAAAAACTAAGGAAGTTTAAAGATACAAACAGTAGAAGATGATAGAATATGAAGGAAAGGAAAAGTAGATGGGTGAAACAGAGGGATTAAGGAGAGAAAGGATAGAGAGGAAGATGAAGGAGCAGGATAGGTAAAGGGTGGAAAGGTATAGGAAACAAGATTAAAAGAAGCATGGAGATGTAAAGGACAAGAAATAAAAGAAAGGGTGAAGAGTGAAAGGAAATAATGTGGAGGATGAAAGGAGTATGAAAGGGAATGTAAGAAGAATGAAGGACAGGAAGAGTGGAGGTGTTAAGGGTGGAGGATGAAGGAGAGAAATTGGAGAAGGAGATGAAAGATGGAAAGGGTTGAAAATCGAAGAATAAGATGAAGGATAGAAAAAGTGCAGAGGAAAATGAAGGAAGATGATGAAGAGAAAGGGTGGATGGTTGAAGAATCAAGAAAAAGAATAGTGTAAAGGTAGGAGATAAAGGACAGGAAGGATGGAAGGGTTAAAAGAGAAAGATGGAGGACAGGAGGAATGGAAAATAAAGAATATGAGTTGAAGGAGGTGAAGAGTGGAAAGATGAAAGAGAAAATATGAAAGTGAGGAAGAATAGACAAGTTAGGGAGTGATATGAGATGGAGAGAGTGACTGAATAAAGAAATGAGAGAAAAGGATGATGTCTAAAGGAAAAAAGTGGAAGAGTGAGAGATGTAGGAGAGGAACAGTTGAGGGGAGTGAGAGGGAGAAGGAAGTGAAGGGTGGAGAGGTAAAGGAAAGGGAGGAAAATTACATATAGTTGAAAGAAGGTAAAGGAGAGAAAGGATAGAGGAAGAAAAGATGGAGCTGGATGATAGAAGGTAGAGTGATATAGGAAACAAGATTAAAGTTAGGAAGTGTGGAGATGTAAAAGAGGAAATAGGATAGAAAGGGTGGAGAGGAAAATGAAGGAATGTAGGAGGAGGATGAGAGGAGCATGGAAGGGAAAAAATGAAGGAGAGGAAGAGTGGAGGGGAGATGAAGGGACGGATGGATAAGAGAAAAAAGAAGAAGACAGACAGGAACATGAAGGATTTAAAGGGTAGAGAGGAAAGAAGAAAGATGAAGCTTGGATGGGAGAGGGAGGAAGATTTAGGAAAGAAAAGGTTGACAGGAGAAAGGGAGATGAGAGGAAGTGTGGAAAGGAAGGAAGGAAGAATTAGGGACAGAAAGGAGGGAAGATGGAGGAGCAGGATAGGTAGAGGGTGGAGTGGTATAGGAAATGAGAATAAGGATAGGAAGCATGGAGATGTAAAGGATAGAAAATAAAAGAGAAAGGGTGAAGAGGGAAAGGGAAGAATTAGGAGGACGGAAGGAGTATGAAAGGGAAAATAAGAAGAATGACGGAGAGAAAGAGTGGAGATGTTAAGGGTGGAGGATGATTGATTTTTAAACTCAACATTTATTAACCACTATGTACACTGTAAAAAAAACGTAATACACTACATTAACACATACATTATATAATTACATATCAGGTATCAAAGTTACATCAGCACATGTCCAAAACTCAACTGTCCATCTATTACAGAGCAGAGCACCCCCCCATAACCCCAAATCAGCTGGAAAGTCTCCAGGTCATGAGCAGCTCTGTAAAAACTAAACTCTACCAGCAGTCTGGACTTCACCATTCTGACAAAAACAGGAACCACATCAACATTCAGCTCTTCCTCCACCTTCCTCCTGCGGCTCACATACACCGCCATCTTTGCCTGTCCCAAAACAAAGTTCAATATCTGACACTTGTTCTTCTGTTGGCGAGTGTATTTAAAACCACAAATAAAAACCTGCTTCATAAAAATTTCTCCATATCTGCTAAAAATGGTTTCCAACAACACAAACAGAGCCGTCAGACGAGAGCACTCTGAGAAACAGTGAAACACCGTCTCTCTTTGGCTGCAGAAGGGGCATTTCTCCTCCACAGCAGCATTAATAACAGAGATAAAAAAGAGTTCACTGCTACAATGCTATGTAGGATCCTCCACTGCAGGTCCGAATGTTTCTTTGTTAAAGGAGGTTTATACAAAGACCTCCATGCTGGTTTGACGTCAGGGTCTAAGTCCAGATAAGTCCTCCACGGGGTGTCACTGCGTCCATTCAGTTTGTTCTGGTTCAAGGTTTTAACCATCAACTTATACAGAGTCTTTCCTGAGGCGTCCTCCAAAGAAGCTCCCACAGGGTCGACAGGCTCAAGTAAAGGACCAGAGCAGTTTTTGAAATCCGGAAACAGTCCAATGGTGGGATAGGGGTCCGTACAGTTTGGCAGCAGCGCGCCATCACAAAAGTCAGTTAACAGAAGGCATTGATGTCCTGTCAGCTTCTGTTTCTAATGTTTCAGTAACTGGTTTATGACTCGTAGGATAAGGATAAGGATAAGAAGCATGGAGATGTAAAGGATAGGAAATAAAAGAAAGGGTGAAGAGGGAAAAGAAATAATGAGGATGGAAGGAGTATGAGGGAAAGTGGAGAGGAAGAGTGGAGATGTTAAGGGTGGAGGATGAAGGAGAGAAAGGGTGGACCGGAGAAGGAGATGAAAGATGGAAAGGGTTGAAAATCATAGAATAAGAGATGAAGGATAGAAAAAGTGGAGAGGAAAATGAAGGAAGATGGGATGGGAGAGGTAGGAAGAAGACAGACAGGAACATGAAGGATTTAAAGTGTCAGGCTCGGGGAAGCAGGAGTGGACCCAAACGCAGAGGCCGGAATGCAGATATGATGAAAAACTCTTTTAATTGTGGATGGTCACGGACAGGTAAACAGGGCTGAACAGAACTAGCAGAAGGAACAACACAAAACGATCCAACAAATACTGAACAGGGAAACAGAAGAAAAACCCAGAAAACAAACTCAATGCCATCTATACTAACCCATCCAAAACCAAGCACAAACACAAACCCAAGCACACAACCCAACAAACTAATGATTCAATCCTCTAAAAGCCACCACCCAAATCATACAAGAAAACCCTATGAACTGAGGGACTAAACAGACGTGCAAAACCAGGAGAGCCCACAGAACACAACATAAGACCAAAAAAACAGCCAAAGTCCAGGCAAGATGTGACAGAACCCCCCCCTTAAGGGACAGATCCCAGACGTCCCACAAACACCACCAAGGGACACAGGATGGACGGCCGACGCAAGACGGGGGGAGGAGGAGGCCAAAAGTGACAGTCCATAGGCCATGAAAGAGCAGGTAGCTAGGGAAGTGGCGCAGGGGTAGGTAGCCAGCATGCAGGGAGCAAAGGAGGTGGTGCTCAGGAAGGGCCAGGACATGGGGAAGCAGGAAGATGGTGCACAGGCAGATGGCCAGGACACTGGGAGCCAGGGAGATGGCAGTCAGGTAGAAAGTCTGAGGCCAGACAGGGGCAGAGCATAAGAGTCCAGGTGGACGGCTAGGGGGCTGGACAGAGGCAGAGCCATAAAGTTCAGGGGGATGGCCTGGAGGCAAGACAGGCAGACTCTGGCGGCGACGCCACAGGGGATGCTGCACACTCGGGCGGCGACGCCACAGGGGATGCTGCACACTCGGGCGGCGACGCCACAGGGGATGCTGCACACTCGGGCGGCGACGCCACAGGGGATGCTGCACACTCGGGCGGCGACGCCACAGGGGATGCTGCACACTCGGGCGGAGACGCAACAGGGGATGCTGCAGACTCTGGAGCGGGGGGCTGGCACAGCTCCGGAACAAGGGATAGCTGCGCTGGCCCAGCAGGGACGGAGGGTTGCTGCACGCCAGCAGGGACGGAGGGTTGCTGCACGCCAGCAGGGACGGAGGGTTGCTGCACGCCAGCAGGGACGGAGGGTTGCTGCACGCCAGCAGGGACGCTGGGGAGCAGAGACTCTGGGGCGCGGAGACTCTGAGGCGCTGGAGAGGACAGGCCAGGTGGCAAGGTGACCCAAGGAACGGTGTGGTCGTCTGCGTTGACGACCGGACCTCTGGTTGGCGCTCCGAGGGCCTCCCAGAGCCAACCGGGTGCCCAGGTAGGGGTTTTGGGTTGGTGCTGGCTCAGGAGTGGCAGGCTGCTGGCTAGCTGGCTCCTTGCTAGCAGTCTTAGATAACTGATAATAAAAGTACTTCAGCAAAGTCATCTGAGCTGGAATGTCCGGAGTGGAAGCCGAATGGCAGTGCTGGTGGTTGGCAAGCTTGGAGGCCCGTCTGGCTGATCGAGGTCCCCCCAGTGCCAGACGGGTTCCTTGAAAACAGTTTGTCTCTGCTGGGTCCATTACTGGTTGGATCGTTCTGTCAGGCTCGGGGAAGCAGGAGTGGACCCAAACGCAGAGGCCGGAATGCAGATATGATGAAAAACTCTTTTAATTGTGGATGGTCACGGACAGGTAAACAGGGCTGAACAGAACTAACAGAAGGAACAACACAAAACGATCCAACAAAGACTGAACAGAAAACCCGAACTTAAAGAAACTGAACTAACAAGGAGATGAGGTGCAGGTGGGGAGATGGGTGGAGAACTGGAGAGGGGAATGAACATACAGGGAGCTGATTGGCTGAGGACACACAGGGAGCGGGGCAGGGCTGACGAGGCTAACACAGGGCAGGTGTGGGGAAGACAGCAGGGCAGGGCTAACGAGTCCAAATGCAGGGCAGGTGTGGAGGAGCACATGAACACACAAGGGAAACAGAAGAAAAACCCAGGAAACAAACTCAATGCCATCTATACTAACCCATCCAAAACCAAGCACAAACACAAACCCAAGCACACAACCCAACAAACTAATGATTCAATCCTCTAAAACCCACCACCCAAATCATACAAGAAAACCCTATGAACTGAGGGACTAAACAGACGTGCATAACCAGGAGACCCCACAGAACACAACATAAGACCAAAAAAACACCCAAAGTCCAGGCAAGATGTGACATTAAAGGGTAGAGAGGAAAGAAGATGAAGCTTGGATGGGAGAGGGAGGAAGATTTAAGTAAAAAAAAAAGTTGACAGGAGAAAGAGAGATGAGAGGAAGGGTGGAAATGAAGGTGAATTAGAGACAGAAAGGAGGGATGGTTAAAGGAAGATAGAAATGCTCTTATCCATGAATGATAGTAAGGTTAGAGAGTGACAAGAAAAAACAATGGATGGATAGCAGAAGAAGGAAGAAGAAAGAAAGAAAAATCAAGTGAAGAAGGATGGGAGAGAACCCTACTTCCCATCCATGAAGGATAGAAAGGATGGAGAGAAGTTGAAAGAAACAAAAGTTGGATAGGAGAGAGAAAAACTAAGTTTAAAGATACAACAGTGGAGGATGATAGAACAAACAGAGGGATTAAGGAGAGAAAGGATAGAGGGGAAGATGGAGGAGCCGGATAGGTAGGGGTGGAATGGTATAGGAAACAAGATTAAAGATAAGAAGCATGGAGATGTAAAGGATAGAAAATAAAAGAAAGGGTGAAGAGAAAAAGGAAGGAATGTGGAGGATGAAAGGAGTATGAAAGGGAAAGTAAGAAGAATGAAGGACAGGAAGAAAGGAGATGTTAAGGGTGGAGGATGAAGGAGAGAAAGATGGAAAGGCTTGAGAATCTAAGAATAAGAGATGAAGGATAGAAAAAGTGGAGGAAAATGAAGGAAGATGAAGAGAAAGGGTGGATGCTTCAAGAATCAAGAAAAAGAATAGTGTAAAGGTAGGAGATGAAGGACAGGAGGAATGGAAAACAAAGAATGAGTTGAAGGAGATGGAGGGTGGAGAGGTGAAAGAGAAAACAAAAGAGAGGAAGAGTAGATGAGTTAGGGAGCAAGCTGTAAAGACTGATAATTACACCTTGAGGTGGACGGGCAGTCCACGCCTTTACTTGAAGAGTTTACCAACTTTTATGTAAACAGTGTCACGGCTCTTGTCAATCAGATGTAATTGTCTTTTTAACGTGCTGACGTGCTACGGTAAGCGTATTGTATCATTTCCGGTTGCCGACTGTGTCTACTGACAGCGTTGTTGCTGCTCTCATCTCAGTTGATTTTCCTATATATATCACATTACTGTGGATTAATATCTGCTGTATATTTAAACTTTCGCTAGTTTTACACAAGCACTCTCAGCGCTTTTCTCTTAGCGACTTTTCTCGCTAATCGCACAAGTTGTTAGTCACTTTAGCTCTGCAGCTAGCACTAGCAGCTAACTTAAACTAAGCAGTTAGCGATGGCTTCTCTCTCTCCCTCTCGTTCTCCTGCTCGCTCTTGCTCGGTGTGTCAAATGTTTAGTTATTCCTCTGCCTCCTTTAGTGATAGTGGTAAGTGTAATAAGTGTAGTTTATTTGCAGCACTGGAGGCAAGGCTTAGTGAATTGGAAGCGCGGCTCCGCACCATGGAAAAACAATCAGCTGCTAATATAGTTAGCCAGCCCCTAGTATCCGGTGCGGGCCGACCTAGCGTAGCTCCCAGTCTCCCGGTAGCTCCCGGGCAGCCGGGAAGCCAGGGCGGCTGGGTGACTGTCCGAAGGAAGCGTAGCCCTAAGCAGAAGCCCACGGTTCACCACCAACCAGTTCATGTTTCTAACAGGTTCTCCCCACTCAGCGACACACCCGCCGAGAAACAAACTCTGATTATTGGCAGCTCCATAGTCAGAAACGTGAAGTTAGCGACACCAGCAGCTATAGTTAAATGTATTCCTGGGGCCAGAGCGGGCGACATTGAGTCAAATTTAAAACTGCTGGCTAAGAATAAACGTAAATATGGTACGATTGTCATCCATATCGGCGGCAACGACTCCCGATTACGCCAATCGGAGATCACCAAAATTAATGTTGAGTCGGTGTGAACATTTGCAAAAACAATGTCGGACTCCGTAATTTTCTCTGGACCGCTGCCTAATCTGACCAGTGATGTCATGTATAGCCGCATGTCACAATTTAACCGCTGGTTGTCGAGGTGGTGTCCAGCAAACGATGTGGGCTTCATAGATAATTGGCAGACTTTCTGGGGAAGACCTGGTCTGATTAGGAGAGATGGCATACATCCCACTTTGGATGGAGCTGCTCTCATATCCAGAAATATGGCCAAGTTTATTAGTAAACCAAAACCATGACAACCCACAGTTGAGACCAGGAGGCAGAGCTGCAGTCCTACACGCTTCTCTGCGCTTCCATTAGAGCAGTTACCCACCCAAAACCACATAGAGACTGTGTCTGTCCCCCGACCACATAAATCAATTAAATCCAAAGTAAACAAAAGAAGAGTCATTCATGAAAATCTAGTAAAACTTAAAACCACTACTGCAATAGTACAACAAAATAAGATAATTAAATGTGGACTCTTGAACATTAGATCTCTTTCATCTAAAGCTGTTTTAGTAAACGATTTAATTTCAGATCATCATATTGATTTATTTTGTCTCACTGAAACCTGGCTGTGTCATGCCTAAATGAATCCACTCCCCCCAGTCATATTAATACTCATATTCCTCGAGACACTGGCCGAGGAGGAGGAGTTGCAGCCATTTTCAACTCAAGCCTAATCATCAACCCTAGACCTAAATTTAATTATAACTCATTCAAAAGCCTTGTTCTTAGTCTCTCTCAGCCAACCTGGAAAACTTTACAGCCAGTTCTATTTGTTATAGTGTATCGTCCTCCTGGCCCGTACTCTGAATTCCTATCTGAATTCTCAGAGTTTTTGTCGTATTTAGTCCTTAGTACAGATAAAGTAATTATAGTAGGTGATTTTAATATTCATGTGGACGTTGATAGTGACAGTCTCAGCACTGCATTTATCTCATTATTAGACTCAATTGGCTTCTCTCAGTGTGTAAATAATCCCACTCACCGTCTTAACCACACCCTAGACCTTGTTCTGGCTTATGGGATTGAAATTGAACATTTAATAATTTTTCCACAAAATCCTATTTTGTCAGATCATTTTTTTAATAACTTTTGAATTCCTATTACTGGATTATACACCATTAGACAAAAATGTCCTCACTAGATGTCTATCTGATAGTGTTGTAGATAAATTTAAGGAAGCAATTCCGTCAGTACTGAATTCACTGCCATGTCTCAATACTACAGAGGACTCTTATGTTAACTTTAGTCCCTCCCAAATTGATAATCTTATTGATAGTGCTGCAGGCTCACTAAGACAAACACTCGACTCCATCGCCCACTTAAAAAAGAAGATAACAAAACATAAGAGGTTAGCTCCATGGTATAACTCCCAAACCCGCAAATTAAAGCAAACATCGCGAAAATTGGAAAGGATTTGGCGTTCCACCAAAGTAGAAGAATCTCGCTTAGTCTGGCAAGGTAGTCATATGGGAAGGCCCTCTGTAATGCCAGAGCCGCCTATTACTCAGCATTAATAGAAGAGAATAAAAACTGCCCTAGGTTCCTTTTCAGCACTTTGGCCAGGCTGACAAAGAGTCATAACTCTACTGATCCATGTATTCCTATAGCTCTCAGTAGTAACGACTTTATGAGCTTCTTTAATGATAAAATTCTAACTATTAGAGACAAAATTAACCACCCCCTGCCCTCAACAGGCACCGTTCTCTCCCCAAACACAGGAACCTTAGTAACAGCAGTAAATCCTGACATATATTTGGACTGTTTTTCTCCAGTAGACTTGTCTGAACTAACTTCAATGATTTGTTCAGCTAAACCATCAACCTGTCTCTTAGATCCCATCCCAACTAGGCTGCTTAAGGCTTAGTGAGCACTTCTTTACTAGATATGATCAATTTGTCTTTAGTAACAGGCTATGTACCACAGTCCTTTAAAGTAGCTGTAATTAAACCTCTTAAACCTAGGTCAAAGCAGATGGCCGCCCACCAAGAGCCGGGGTCTGCTTGAGGTTTCTACCCGTTAAAGGGGAGTTTTTCCTTACCGCTGTCGCCAAGTGCTTGCTCATGGGGGAATTGTTGGGTCTCTGTAAATTAAAGAGTACGGTCTTGACCTGCTCTATGTGAAAAGTGCCTTGAGATGACTTCTGTTGTGATATGGCGCTATATAAATAAAAATTGATTGATTGATTGATTGAAGGTGGAGATTGAGAGAGTGAATGAGTAAAGAAATGAGAGAAAGGCCAGAGAGATACAGGAAGAATAATGAAGGATAGGAAGAGTTGAGGGGGAAAGTAGGCAGTTGAAAGACAGGAACATAAAGAATGAATTAAAGAGATGATGTTGAGAAATAGAGAAAGGAATATGAAGAAGCAAAAGAAAGGGAAATGAATAAGAGGACAGGGGGAAATGTAAAGGATAGAAGATGACAGAAGAGAGGTTGATGGGAGAGGGAGGAAGATGTAGGAGAGGAAAAGTTGATGAGATACAGGGAGATGAAGAAATGAAGGAAAAAAGGACAAGAAAGTAGATCAATAAACAGTTAAGACAGAAGATTAAGGAGGGAAGGGATGGATGGGTAAAACAAGAAAGATGAAGGAGAGGAGGAATGTAGAATAAAAGGATAGTTGGAGAAGGAGGGTGGAGAGGTGAAAGAAAACATGAAAGAGAGGAAGAGTAGATGAGTTAGGGAGCAAGATGTTGATGGAGAGAGTGAATATAGAAATGAGAGAAAAGGATGATGTCTGAAGGAAGAAAGTGGAAGAGTGAGAAAGATGTAGGAGAGGAACAGGAAAGGAAAAAGAAAATTACAGATACAGCTGAAAGAAGGTAAAGGAGAGAAAGGATGGAGAGGAAAAGGGGAGAGAGAAAGAGTTGGTGGGAAAGAAGGGGAGACAGAGAGGTAAAAGAATATCAATGACAGGAAGTGAAGAGTAATGAGATGAGAAAGAAGAAGGACAGAGAGGAAGGAAGTTGATGATAGAACAAATGGAAAGGAAAATGAAACAAGAACAGGTAGAGTGGAGAGGTGTGAGGAGGATTAAGAAGATGAACAGAGAGGAAAGGAGGGAGAATGAATGAGAGGGAGGGTGGATGGAGAGGAATGGAGATGAAAGAGCAATGGTGGAGAGACAACTAATATAAAGGCTGGAGAGATACAAGAAGAATGATGAAGGATTGGAAGGGTTGAGGGGAGAAGAAGGAAGATGAAAGACAGGAACATAAAGAATGAATTAAAGAGATGATGTTGAGAAATAGGAAGGATGAAAAAGTGAAAAAGTGGAGGAAAATGAAGGAAGATGATGAAGAGAAAGGGTGGATGGTTAAAGAATCAAGAAAAAGAATAGTGTAAAGGTAGGAGATAAAGGACAGGAAGGATGGATAGGTAAAATGAGAAAGATAAGGGACAAGAGGAATGGAAAATAAAGAATATGAGTTGAAGTAAATAATGATTAAAAAAGAAGGGTGGATGGTTAAATTAGATGATTATAAAAAATCCCTTCCATTCATGAAGAACTGAAAGGATGAAGAGGTAAAGGAAAGGTATGAAAATGGACAGGAAGGATGGCAGAGCAAGGTAGAGAAAAAATAGAAAGGATGAAGAGGTAAAAGAAAAGGGAAGGAAAAGAAAAGGGAGGATGGGTGGATGGATAGCAGAGGAAGGAAGAAGAAAGGAAAATCAAGTGAAGGAGGACAGGAGAGAGCCCTACCTCCCATCCATGAAGGACAGAAAAGTCAATTATAGTGGAGGAGAAAGAGGAAAGGTCATTAGGTAAAGGAAGCAAGGTGGAAGAAAAGAAAAGAAAGTGATGGTGAGAGGGTGGATGGTAGAAGTAGGAAGGTGAAGGGAGGAAGATGGAAGATGAAGGATGACTAAGAAGGATGCAAAACAAAAGGAAAGGAAGGAAAGGGAAGGTGGAGAGGCAAAGGAAGGAGAGGAGAGACAGTAAGATCAAAAGGATGAGAGAGGAAGAAGAAATGAGGAAGATGGACAGAAAACAAAGTAGACGGAGGGTGGATAGGAGAGGGAGGGTAAATAAGAAAAAGGGAAGTTGGAAAGAGCATTTAAGGGAAAGAAAGAAAAGGACAGGAAGAATGGAGGTGTAAAGGAGAGAGGGTGAAGGAGAGAAAGGGTGGACTGGAGATGAAGATGAATGATGAAGGATGGAAAGGTTTGAGAAGGAAAGGATAGGAGATGAAGGAAAGAAACATGGGACAAACGTGAAGGAGGACGAAGAAAAGAAAGGGTGGGTGTTAAAGAAAGTAGAACAAGAAACAGAATAGCATAAAGGTAAAGACAGAAGATGGATGGATGGGTAAAACAAGAAAGATGAAGGAGAGGAACAGTTGAGGGGAGTGAGAGGGAGAAGGAAGTGAAGGGTGGAGAGGTAAAGGAAAGGGAGGAAAATTACAGATACAGTTGAAAGAAGGTAAAGGAGAGAAAGGATGGAGAGGAAGAAAAGAGGAAGTAGCTGGGTGATAGAAGGTGGAGTGATATAGGAAACAAGATTAAAGTTAGGAAGTGTGGAGATGTAAAAGAGGAAAAAGGATAGAAAGGCTGGAGAGGTAAATGAAGAAATGTAGGAGGAGGATGAAGGGAACATGGAAGAGGAAAAACATGAAGGAGAGAAAAGTGGAAGAGAGATGAAGGGATGGATGGATGGGAGAGGAAGGAAGAAGAAGGACAGGAACATGAAGGATTTAATGGATAGAGAGGAAAGAAGATGAAGCTTGGATGGGAGGGAGAGGAAGATTTAGGAAAGAAAAAGTTGACAGGAGAAAGAGATGAGAGGAAGGGTGGAAAGGAAATAAGGAGTATGAGGGACAGAAAGGAGGGATGGTTAAAGGAAGAGAAATTGCTCTTATCCATGAATGATAGAAAGGTTCAGAGAAAAACTAAGTTTAAAGATACAACAGTAGAAGATGATAGAATATAAATGAAAGGAAAAGTGGATGGATGAAACAGGGGGATTAAGGAAAGAAAGAATGGAGAGAAAGAAAGGAAGATGGAGGAGCAGGATAGGTAGAGGGCGGAGTGGTATAAGAAACAAGAATAAGGATAGGAAGCATGGAGATGTAAAGGACAAGAAATAAAAGAAATGCTGAAGAGGAAAAAGGAAAGAATGTGGGGGATGAAAGGAGTATGAAAGGGAAAATAAGAATGAAGGACAGGAAGAGTGGAGATGTTAAGGGTGGAGGATGAAGGAGAGAGAGATGGAAAGGGTTGAAAATCAAAGAATAAGAGATGAAGGATAGAAAAAGTGGAGGAAAATGAAGGAAGTTGATGAAGAGACAGGGTGGATGTTAAAGAATAGAGATGAAGGACAGGAGGAATGGAAAACAAAGAATAAGAGTTGGAGGAGATGGAGGGTGGAGAGGTGAAAGAGAAAACATGAATGAGAAGAAGAGTAGATGAATTACAGAGCGAGATGGAGAGAGTGAATGAGTAAAGAAATGAGAGAAAGGCCAGAGAGATACAGGAAGAATAATGAAGGATAGGAAGGGTTGAGGGGAGAAGGAGGAAGATGAAAGACAGGAACATAAAGAATGAATTAAAGAAATGGTGTGTTGGAGAAATAAAGAAAGGAATATGAAGGACGGGGAAATGTAAAGGATAGAAGATGACAGAAGAGAGGTGGCTGGGAGAGGGAGGAAGAAGCAGGAAAGGAAAAGTTGACAGGAGAAAGGGAATGAAAGAAATGAAGGAAAAAAGGACAGGAAGGTGATGTAAATAATGATGAAAAGAAGGGTGGATGGTTAAATGAAAGAAGATAAAAAAAATCCCTTCCATCCATGAAGAACTGAAAGGATGAAGAGATAAATGAAAAAAAGATGTAAGGAAAGGAAGGAAAATGGACAGGAAGGATGGTAGAGCAAGAAAGAGAAAAAATAGAAAGGGTGAAGAGGTAAAAGAAAAGGGAAGGAAAAGAAAGGAGAGGCTGGGTAGATGGATAGAGGAAGGAAGAAGAAAGGAAAATCAAGTGAAGAAGGACGGGAGAGATCCCTGCCTCCCATCCATGAAGGACAGAAAGGCTGAGAGAAAATTAAGGAAGATTAAAAGATACAAACAGAAGATGATAGAATATAAAGGAAAGGAAAAGTGGATGGGTGAAACAGAGGGATTAAGGAGAGAAAGAATAGAGAGGAAAATGAAGGAGCAGGATAGGTAGAGGGTGGAAAGGTATAGGAAATAAGATATAAGATAGGAAGCATGGAGATGTAAAGGATAGAAAATAAAACAAAGGGTGAAGAGGAAAAGGAAGGAATGTGGAGGATGGAAGGAGTATGAAAGGAAAAGTAAGAAGAATGAAGGAGAGAAAGAGTGGAGGTGTCAAGGGTGGAGGATGAAGGATAGAAAAAGTGGAGGAAAATGAAGGAAGACAGGGTGGATGGTTCAAGAATCAAGAAAAAAAATAGTGTAAAGGTAGGAGATAAAGGACAGGAGGAATGGAAAACAAAGAATGAGTTGGAGGAGATGGAGGGTGGAGAGGTGAAAGAGAAAACATGAATGAGAGGAAGAGTAGATGAATTAAGGAGCGAGATGGAGAGTGAATAGGTAAAGAAATGAGAGAAAGGCCAGAGAGATACAGGAAGAACGATGAAGGATAGGAAGAGTTGAAGGGAGAAGAAGGGAGATAAAGACAGGAAAATAAAGAATGAATTAAAGAGATGATGAGAAATAGAGAAAGGAATATGAAGAAGGAAAAGGAAGGAAATGTATAAGAGGACAGGGGGAAATGTAAAGGATAGAAGATGATGGAGATGAGAGGTGGATGGGAGAGGGAGGTGTTCAAAGAGATGAAATGTACATGGATAAATGAAGGAAAATAAAGATTTTGCAGTAGAAGGATAGAAGATGAAGGTAAATAAAAGATAGAAAAGAGAAGAGGGAAGGGTGGAGAGGTATTTCAACAAAAATGCAAAAACAAGACATCAAGCCTTCACATTCAGATACATATACAGAGACCCTCCTCCCCCTCACTACAAACAGCCCCGTCTATACACCAACAATATCATTTAGCAGACTGTAATAAACATATTCAGCCCCAAGATAGAAAAGATAGAAAGATGAAGGAAGCTGAAAGAGAAAACTTGGATGGAGTAAGATGTAGGAGAGGAACAGTTGAGGGGTAAAGGAAAGGGAGGAAAATTACAGATACAGTTGAAAGAAGGTAAAGGAGAGAAAGGATGGAGAAGAATAAGAGAAGAGGAAGGAGCTGGGTGATAGCAGGTGGAGTGATATAGGAAACAAGATTAAAGTTAGTAAGCGTGGAGATATAAAGGATAGAAAATAAAAGAAAGGGTGAAGAGGAAAAGGGAAGAATGTGGAGGATGGAAGGAGTATGAAAGGGAAAATAAGAATGGAGGAGAGAAAGAGAGGAGATGTTAAGGGTGGAGGATGAAGGAGAGAAAGATGGAAAGGCTTGAGAATCTAAGAATAAGAGATGAAGGATAGAAAAAGTGCAGAGGAAAATGAAGGAAGATGATGAAGAGAAAGGGTGGATGGTTAAAGAATCAAGAAAAAAATTGTGTAAAAGTAGGAGATAAAGGACAGGAAGGATGGATAGGTAAAATGAGAAAGATGAGGGACAAGAGGAATGGAAAATAAAGGGTGGAGAGGTGAAAGAGAAGACAAGTTACAGAGTAAGATCGAGATGGAGAGAGTGAGTTGGTGAAGAAATGAGAGAAAGACCAGAGAGATGGATAGGAAGGGTTGAGAAGAAAAGAAGAAAGATGAAAGACAGGAACATAAAGAATGAATTAAAGAAATGGTTTTAAGAAAGAGATAGGAATATGAAGAAGAGGGAGGAAGAAGCAGGACAGGAAAAGTTGATGAGAGACAGGGAGATGAAGAAGTGAAGGAAAAAAGGACAAGAAGGTGGAGATGTAAATAATGATAAAAAAGAAGGGTGGATGGTTAAATGAAAGAAGATTACAAAATCCCTTCCATCCATGAAGAATTGAAAGGATGAAGAGATAAATGAAAAAAAGATGTAAGGAAAGGAAGGAAAATGGACAGGAAGGATGGTAGGGCAAGTATGAGAAAAAAATAGAAAGGGTGAAGAGGTAAAAAAGGGAAGGAAAAGAAAGGAGAGGATGGGTAGATGGATAGCAGAGGAAGGAAGAAGAAAGGAAAATCAAGTGAAGGAGGATGGGAGAGAGCCCTACCTCCCATCCATGAAGGACAAATGATGGAGATGAAGATGGAGAGGAAAAGTAGTGGAAGAAGAGATGAGGGATAGAAAGGTACAGAGTTAGACAAAAGGAGGATGGAAGGATCATTTAAAGGGAAAGAAAGAGGGTGGGTAGGAGAGGAAAGATAAATATGATGAAAGATAAAGCAGGTGGAACAGTAAAGGAAGATGAGGGATAGAAAGGTGGAGAGGCAGAGGAAGGAAGTGGAAGGAACATTTAGGAAAGAGAAGGACAGGAAGAGTAGAGGTGTAAAGGAGAGAGGGTGAGAGAAAAACTAAGTTTAAAGATAAAACGGTGGAAGATGATAGAATATAAAGGAAAGGAAAAGTGGATGGGTGGAACAGAGGGATTAAGGAGAGAAAGAATAGAGAGGAAGATGAAGGAGCAGGATAGGTAGAGGGTGGAAAGGTATAGGAAACAAGATTAAAGACAGGAAGCATGGAGATGTAGATAGGAAATAAAAGAAAGGGTGAAGAGTGAAAGGAAATATGTGGAGGGTGGAAGGAGTATGAAAAGGAAAGTAAGAAGAATGAAGGAGAGAAAGAGTGGAGATGTTAAGGGTGGAGGATGAAGGAGAGAAAGATGGAAAGGCTTGAGAATCTAAGGACAAGAGATGAAGGATAGAAAAGTGGAGAGGAAAATGAAGGAAGATGATGAAGAGGAAAGGGTGGATGGTTAAAGAATAGTGTGAAGGTAAAAGTAGGAGATGAAGGAGGGGAAGGGTGGATGAGTAAAACCAGAGAGATGAAGGACAGAAGGAATAGAAAACAAAGAATATGAGTTGGAGGAGATGGAGGGTGGAGAGGTGAAAGAGTAGATGAGTTAGGGAGTGAGATGAGATGGAGAGAGTGAGTGGGTGAAGAAATGAGAGAAAGACCGGAGGGATGGATAGGAAGGGTTGAGGAGAAAAGAAGAAAGACAGGAACATAAAGAAAGAATTATAGAAATGAAGTAGTTGAGAAACAGAGGAAGGAATATGAAGAAGGAAATGAATAAGAGGACAGGGGGAAATGTAAAGATAGACGGAGAAGAGAGGTGGATGGGAGAGGGAGGAAGAAGTGGGAGAGGAAAAGTTGATGAGAGACAGGGAGATGAAGAAATGAAGGAAAATTAAAGACATGAAGGTGGAGATGTAAATAATTAGATAAAGAGGAAGGGTGACTGGTTAAATGAAGATTTTTTTTAAAAATATCCCTTCCATCCATGAAGGATGGAAAGGAAAGAGGTAAAGGAAAAAAGATGTAAGGAAAGGAAGGAAAATGGACAGGAAATAAGAAGGAAAGGAAAAGTAGATGGGTGAAACAGGGGGATTAAGGAGAGAAAGAATAGAGAGGAAGATGAAGGAGCAGGATAGGTAGAGGGTGGAAAGGTATAGGATTTAAGATTACATGGAGATGTAAAGGATAGAAAATAAAAGAAAGGGTGAAGAGGAAAAGGGAAGAATGTGGAGGATGGAAGGAGTATGAAAGGGAAAGTAAGAAGAATGAAGGAGAGAAAGAGAGGAGATGTTAAGGGTGGAGGATGGATAGAAATTGGAGAAGGAGATGAAAGATGGAAAGGGTTGAAAATCGAAGAATGAGAGATGAAGGACAGAAAAAGTGGAGGAAAATGAAGGAAGATGAAGAGAAAGGGTGAATGTTAATGAATAGCATAAAAGTAAAGTTAGGAGTGTGAAAGAATGTATGTATTTATATGTATACATATATATACATATATGTATACATATAAATACATACATACATACATACATATATATATATACACATATATATACACATACATAGACACACACACACACACATACATATATACATATATATATACACACACACATATATACATATATAAACACATACACATATATACACATATATATATACATAAACATACATATACACATATATATATAAACATTAATATATACATATATATATTAATATATACACAATGTATATATTTATGTATATATCAAATATATACATTAACATACACGAATTAATATATGCATATATAATCAATCTATACATATATACATCGATGCATACATCAATATATACATTATGCATATATTGAATATATACATTAATAAATACATAAATATATACATATATACATATACACATTAATATATACATATAAACATTAATATATACATATATACATATTAATATACGCACAATGTATATATTTATGTATATATACATATATACATTAATATATACACAAATATATACATTGTGTATATATTAAATATATACATTAATATATACGGATCAATCTATACATATATACATTAATATATACATAAATATAGACATTGTGCATACATTACACATCAATATATACATTATGCATATATCAATGTATATACATTAATATATACATTAATATATACATATATACATTAATATATACATTAATATATACATTATGTATATATTAAACATATACATCAATATATACGAATCAATCTATACATATATACATTAATCTATACATTATGAATATATTGAATATATGCATAGATATATATACATAGATATATACATAGATATATACATTATGAATATATTGAATATATACATTAACATATATACAGATATATACATAGATATATACATTGTGAATATATTGAATATATACATTAATATATACATAAATATATGCATTATGTATATATTAAACATATACCTTAATATATACGAATCAATCTGTACATATACATACATATATACATATTAATATATACACAATGTATATATTTATGTATATATTAAATATATACATTAATATATACAAATTAAGCTATACATATATACATTAATATATACATCAATATATACATTGTGTATATATTAAATATATACATTGATATATACATAAATATATACATTAATATATGTACATTGTGTATATATTAAATATATACATTAATACATACATAAATATATACACATATACATGCATTAATATACACATATACATACATTAATATACACATTAATATATACATAAACATACATATAAACATATACATATATATATACACATATACATATACACATACATAAATATATACATATATAAATATATACACAATGTATATACTTATGTATATATTAAATATATACATTAATATATACATTATGAATATATTGAATATATACATTAATATATACATAAATATATGCATTATGTATATATTGAACATATACCTTAATATATACGAATCAATCTGTACATATATACATTATGAATATATTTAATATATACATAAATATATACATAAATATATACGTAGATATATACATTATGAATATATCGAATATATACATTGATATATGCATAAATATATACATTAATATATACATTATGTATATATTTAATATATACATAAATATATACACATACACATACATTAATATACACATATATACACATTAATATATACATATAAATATAGATATATACATATATACATATTAATATATACACAATGTATATATTTATGTATATATTAAATGTATACATTAATATATACATTGTGTATATTAAATATATACATTGATATACATTATGCATATATCAAATATATACATTAATACATACATAAATATATACATAAATATATACATATATAAATATTAATATATACACAATGTATATACTTATGTATATATTAAATATATACATTGATATATAAATATATACATTAATATATACATTATGTGTATATTAAATATGTACATTAATATATACGAATCAATATATACATATACACATTAATATATACATTATGTATATATTAATATGTATATATGTATATATTTATGTATATACATAAATATATACATAAATATATACATTATGTATATATTTATGTATATACATAAATATATACACACATATACATACATTAATATACACATATATACACATTAATGAATGAGAAGAAGAGTAGATGAATTAAAGAGCGAGATGGAGATGGAGAGAGTGAATGAGTAAAGAAATGAGAGAAAGGCTAGAAAGATACAGGAAGAATGATGAAGGATAGGAAGAGTTGAGGGGAGAAGGAGGAAGATGAAAGACAGGAACATAAAGAATAAATTATAGAAATGGTGTGTTTGAGAAACAGAGAAAGGAATATGAAGAAGTAAAAGGAAGGAAACGAATAAGAGGACAGAGGGAAATATAAAGGTTAGAAGATGATGGAGAAGAGAGGTGGATGGGAGAGGGAGGAAGAAGGAAGAGAGAAAAAGTTGATGAGAGACAGGGAGATGAAGAAATGAAGGAAAAAAGTACAGGAAGGTGGAGATGTAAATAATGATAATAAAAAAAAGGGTGGATGGTTAAATTAAAGAAGATTATAAAAAATCCCTTCCATTCATGAAGAACTGAAAGGATGAAGAGGTAAAGGAAAAAAAGATGTAAAGAAAGGAAGGAAAATGGACAGGAAGGATGGTAGAGCAAGGAAGAGAAAAATAGAAAGGGTGAAAAGGTAAAAGAAAAGGGAAGGAAAAGAAAGGAGAGGATGGGTGGATGGATAGCAGAGGAAGGAAGAAGAAAGGAAAATCAAGTGAAGGAGGACAGGAGAGAGCCCTACCTCCCATCCATGAAGGACAGAAAAGTCAATGATAGTGGAGGAGAAAGAGGAAAGGTCATTAGGTAAAGGAAGCAAGGTGGAAGAAAAGGAAAGAAAGTGATGATGAGAGGGTGGATGGTAGAAGTAGGAAGGTGAAGGATAGAAATTTTGTAGATGTGAAGGGAGGAAGATGGAAGATGAAGGATGACTAAGAAGGATGCAATACAAAGGAAAAGGAAGGAAAGGGAAGGTGGAGAGGCAAAGGAAGGAGAGGAGAGACAGTAAGATCAAAAGGATGAGAGAGGAAGAAGAAATGAGGAAGATGGACAGAAAACAAAGTAGAGGGAGGGTGGGTAGGAGAGGGAGGATAAATAAGAAAGATAAATGAAAGATAAAGCAGGTGGAGCAGTAAAGGACAAAGATGAGGGATAGACAGGTGGAGAGGTAGAGGAAGGAAGTTGGAAAGAGCATTTAAGGGAAAGAAAGAAAAGGACAGGAAGAGTGGAGGTGTAAAGGAGAGAGGGTGAAGGAGAGAAAGGGTGAACTGGAGATGAAGATGAATGATGAAAGATGGAAAGGTTTGAGAAGGAAAGGATATGAGATGAAGGAAAGAAACATGAAGGAGGACGAAGAAAAGAAAGGGTGGATGTTAAAGAAAGTAGATCAAGAAACAGAATAGCATAAAGGTAAAGAAAGAAGATGGATGGATGGGTAAAACAAGAAAGATGAAGGAGAGGAGGAGAGGTGAAAGAAAACATGAAAGCGAGGAAGAGTAGACAAGTTAGGGAGTGAGATGAGATGGAGAGAGTGGGAGTAAAGATACAAGAGAAAAGGATGATGGCTAAAGGAAGAGAGGAAGAGTGAGAAAGATGCAGGAGAGGAACAGTTGAGGGGAGTGAGAGAGAGAAAGAAGTGAAAGGTGGAGAGGTAAAGGAAAGGGAGGAAAATTACAGATACAGTTGAAAGAAGGTAAAGGAAAGAGAGGATGGAGAGGAAGAAAAGATGAAGGAGCTGGATGATAGAAGGTAGAGTGGTATAGGAAACAAGATTAAAGTTAGGAAGTGTGGAGATGTAAAAGAGGAAAAAGGATAGAAAGGGTGGAGAGATAAATGAAGGAATGTAGGAGGAGGCTGAGAGGAGCATGGAAGGGAAAAAAATGAAGGAGAGGAAGAGTGGAGGGGAGATGAAGGGATGGATGGATAAGAGAGGAAAGAAGACGACAGACAGGAACATGAAGGATTTAAAGGGTAGAGAGGAAAGAAGAAAGATGAAGCTTGGATGGGAGGGAGGAAGATTGAGGAAATAAAAGGTTGACAGGAGAAAGGGAGATGAGAAGTGCGGAAAGGAAGGAAGAATTAGGGACAGAAAGGAGGGATGGTTAAGGGAAGATAAAAATTGCTCCGATCCATGAAGGATAGAAAGGTTCAGAGAAAAACTAAGTTTAAAGATACAGCGGAAGATGATAGAATATAACTGAAAGGAAAAGTGGATGGATGAAGCAGGGGGATTAAGGAAAGAAAGAATAGAGAAGAAGAAAGGAAGATGGAGAGGCAGGATAGGTAGAGGGTGGAAATGTATAGGAAACAAGATTAAGGATAGGAAGCATGGAGATGTAAAGGACAAGAAATAAAAGAAATGCTGAAGAGGAAAAAGGAAAGAATGTGGAGGAATGTGGAAAACGAATAGTGTAAAAGTAGGAGATAAAGGACAGGAAGGATGGATAGGTAAAATGAGAAAGATGAGGAACAAGAGGAATGAAAAATAAAGAATATGAGTTGAAGGAGGTGAAGAGTGGAAAGATGAAAGAGAAAATATGAAAGTGAGGAAGAGTAGACAAGTTAGGGAGTGATATGAGATGGAGAGAGTGAGTTGGTGAAGAAATGAGAGAAAGACCGGAGAGATGGATAGGAAGGGTTGAGCAGAAAAGAAGAAGATGAAAGACAGGAACATAAAGAATGAATTAAAGAGATGGTGTTAAGAAATAGAGAAAGGAATATGACGAAGGGAAAGGGAGGAAATGAATAAGAGGACGAGATGTAAAGAATAGATAGAAGGAGAAGAGAGGTGGATGGGAGAGGGAGGAAGAAGCAGGACAGGAAAAGTTGATGAGACAGGGAGATGAAGAAATGAAGGAAAATGAAGGACAGGAAAGGAGATCAATAAACAGAAAAACAGTAAAGACAGAAGATTAAGGAGGGGAAGGATGGACGGGTAAAACAAGAAAGATGAAATAGAGGAGGAATGTAGAATAAAGGTTAGGAGTTAAAGGAGATGGAAGGTGGAGAGGTGAAAGAAAACATGAAAGAGAGGAAGAGTAGATGAGTTAGGGAGTGAGATGAGATGGAGAGAGTGAGTGAATAAAGAAATGAGAGAAAAGGATGATGTCTAAAGGAAAAAAGAAGAGTGAGAAAGATGTAGGAGAGGAACAGTTGAGGGGAGTGAGAGGGAGAAGGAAGGCAAGGGAGGAAAATTACAGATACAGATACAGTTGAAAGAAGGTAAAGGAAAGAAAGGATGGAGAGGAAGAAAAGATGAAGGAGCTGGATGATAGAAGGTGGAGTGATATAGGAAACAAGATTAAAGTTAGGAAGTGTGGAGATGTAAAAGGAAAAAGGATAGAAAGGCTGGAGAGGTAAATGTAGGATTGAAGGAGGAGGATGAGAGGAACATGGAAGAGGAAAAACATGAAGGAGAGAAAAGTGGAAGAGAGATGAAGGGATGGATGGATGGGAGAGGAAGGAAGAAGGACCAGAACATGAAGGATTTAAAGGATAGAGTGGAAAGAAGAAAGATGAAGCTTGGATGAGAGGGAGAAGAAGATTGAGGAAAGATGGTTGACAGGAGAAAGGAAGACGAGAGGAAGTGTGGAAAGGAAGGAAGGAAGAATTAGGGACAGAAAGGAGGGATGGTTAAATAAAGGAAGATAAAAATTCCTCCCATCCATGAAGGATAGAAAGGCTCAGAGAAAAACTGAGTTTAAAGATACAACAGTGGAAGATGATAGAATATAAATGAAAGGAAAAGTGGATGGGTGAAACAGGGGGATTAAGGAGAGAAAGGATAGAGAGGAAGATGAAGGAGCAAGATAGGTAGAGGGTGGAATGCTAGAGTTGGAGGAGATGGAGGGTGGAGAGGTGAAAGAGAAAACATGAATGAGAGGAAGAGTAGATGAATTAGGGAGCGAGATGAGATGGAGAGAGTGAATGAGTAAAGAAATGAGAGAAAGGCCGGAGAGATATGGGAAGAATGATGAAGGATAGGAAGAGTTGAGGGGAGAAGAAGGAAGATGAAAGACAGGAACATAAAGAATGAATTAAAGAAATGGTGTGTTTGAGAAATAGAGAAAGGAATATGAAGAAGAAAGAAAAGGGAGGGAAATGAATAAGAGGACAGGGGGAAATGTAAAGGACAGAAGATGATGGAGAAGAGAGGAAGAAGGAAGAGAAGAAAAGTTGAGACAGGGAGATGAAGAAATGAGGGGAAAAAGGACAGGAGGGTGGAGATGTAAATAATGATGAAAAGAAGGGTGGATGGTTAAATCAAAGAAGATTGTAAAAAAATCCCTTCCATTCATGAAGAATTGAAAGGATGAAGAGGTAAAAGAAAAGGGAAGGAAAAGAAAGGAAAGAGTGGATAGTAGAAGTAGAAAGGCAAAGGATAGAATTTTTGGAGATGTGAAGGGAGGAAGATGGAAGATGAAGGATGACTAAGAAGGATGCAATACAAAGGAAAAGGAAGGAAAGGGAAGGTGGAGAGGCAAAGGAAGGAGAAGAGAGACAGTAAGATCAAAAGGATGAGAGAGGAAGAACAAATGAGGAAGATGGACAGAAAACAAAGTAGAGGGAGGGTGGGTAGGAGAGGGAGGATAAATAAGAAAGATAAATGAAAGATAAAGCAGGTGGAGCAGTAAAGGACAAAGATGAGGGATAGACAGGTGGAGAGGTAGAGGAAGGAAGTTGGAAAGAGCATTTAAGGGAAAGAAAGAAAAGGACAGGAAGAGTGGAGGTGTAAAGGAGAGAGGGTGAAGGAGAGAAAGGGTGGACTGGAGATGAAGATGAAAGATGGAAAGGGTTGAGAAGGAAAGGATATGAGATGAAGGAAAGAAACATGGAGGACGAAGAAAGAAAGGGTGGATGTTAAAGAAAGTTGATCAAGAAACAGAATAGCATAAAGGTAAAGACAGAAGATGGATAGACAGGTAAAACAAAAAAGATGAAGGAGAGGAGGAATGTAGAATAAAAGGATAGTTGGAGAAGGAGGGTGGAGAGGTGAAAGAAAACATGAAAGCGAGGAAGAGTAGACAAGTTAGGGAGTGAGATGAGATGGAGAGAGTGACGGAGTAAAGAAACGAGAGAAAAGGATGATGTCTAAAGGAAAAAAGTAGAAGAGTGAGAAAGATGCAGGAGAGGAACAGTTGAGGAGAGTGAGAGGGAGAAGGAAGTGAAGGTTGGAGAGGTAAAGGAAAGAGGAGGAAAATTACAGATACAGTTGAAAGAAGGTAAAGGAGAGAAAGGATGGAGAGGAAGAAAAGATGAAGGAGCTGGATGATAGAAGGTAGAGTGATATAGGAAACAAGATTAAAGTTAGGAAGTGTGGAGATGTAAAAGAGGAAATAGGATAGAAAGGTGGAGAGATAAATGAAGGAATGTAGGAGGAGGATGAGAGGAGCATGGAAGAGGAAAAAAATAAAGGAGAGGAAGAGTGGAGGGGAGATGAAGGGATGGATGGATAAGAGAGGAAAGAAGAAGACAGACAGGAACATGAAAGATTTAAAGAGTAGAGAGGAAAGAAGAAAGATGAAGCTTGGATGGGAGAGGGAGGAAGATTGAGGAAAGAAAAGGATGACAGGAGAAAGGGAGATAAGAGGATGTGTGGAAAGGAAGGAAGGAATAGCAGAACAGAAAGGAGGGATAGTTAAACAAAGGAAGATAAAAATTTAAAGATACAACAGTGGAAGATGAAAGAATATAACTGAAAGGAAAAGTGGATGGATGAAACAGGGGGATTAAGGAAAGAAAGAATAGAGAGGAAGAAAGGAAGATGGAGGAGCAGGATAGGTAGAGGGTGGAATGGTATAGGAAACAAGAATAAGGATAGGAAGCATGGGGATGTAAAGGATAGAAAATAAAAGAAAGAGTGAAGAGGGAAAGGGAAGAATGTGGAGGATGAAAGGAGTATGAAAGGGAAAGTAATTAGAATGAAGGACAGGAAGAGTGGAGGTGTTAAGGGTGGAGAATGAAGGAGAGAAGGTGTGGATTGGAGAAGGAGATGAAAGATGGAAAGAGTTGGTAAAGGAAAAAAAGAAGATGTAAGGAAAGGTATGAAAATGGACAGGAAGGATGGTAGAGCAAGTAAGACAAAAATAGAAAGGGTGAAGAGGTAAAAGAAAAGGGAAGGAAAAGAAATAAGAGGATGGGTGGATAGAGATGAAGATGGAAAGGATAAGTAGTGGAAGAAGAGATGAGGGATAGAAAGGTGAAGAGGCAGAGGAAGGAAGTGGAAGGAACATTTAAGAGAAAGAAAGAAAAAGACAGGAAGAGTAGAGGTGTAAAGGAGAGAGGGTGAGAGAAAAACTAAGTTTAAAGATAAAATGGTGGAAGATGATAGAAGATAAAGGAAAGGAAAAGTGGATGGGTGAAACAGGGGGATTAAGTAGAGAAAGGATAGAGAGAAAGATGAAGGAGCAGGATGGGTAGAGAGTGGAATGGTGTAAGAAACAAGATTAAAGGTAGGAAGCATGGAGATAAGATAGGAAATAAAAGAGAGAAAGGGTGAAGAGGGAAAGAATGAGGAATAAGCATGAAAGGGAAAATAAGAATGAAGGACAGGAAGAGAGGAGATGTTAAGGGTGGAGGATGAAGGAGAGAAAGATGGAAAGGCTTGAGAATCTAAGGATAAGAGATGACGGATAGAAAAAGTGGAGAGGAAATGTTAAAGAATAGTGTAAAGGTAAAGTTAGGAGATCAAGGAGGGGAAGAGTGGATGGGTAAAATGAGAAAGATGAAGGGCAGGAGGAATGGAGAACAAAGAATGAGTTGAAGCAGATGGAAGGTGGAGAGGTGAAAGACGAAAGGATGAAGGATGGGAGAGAGCCCTACCTCCCATCTATGAAGGATAGAAAGGATGGAGAGAAGTTGAAAGAGACAAAAGGTGGATAAGCGACAGAGGGCGACAGAGAGGAAAGAAGTAAGATCAAGCAGAGGAAGAGTGGAGGGGAAAGGAAGGATGGTGAAAGAAAGGAAGAAGATCCAAGAAGATCTTCCTCCAATCCATGAAGGATAGAAAAGTCAATTAGTTGAGGAGGAAGAGCAAAGGTCATTAGATAAAGGAAGCACGGTGGAAGAAAAGGAAAGAAAGTGATGGTGAGAGGGTGGATGGTAGAAGTAGGAAGGTGAAGAATAGAAATTTTGCAGATGTGAAGGGAGGAAGATGGAAGACAAAATGTGATTAAGAAAATAAAGGGTAAATGAGAAAGATAAATGAAAGATAAAGCAGGTGGAGCAGTAAAGGACAAAGATGAGGGATAGAAAAGTGGAGAGGTAGAGGAAAGAAGTTGGAAGTAGCATTTAAGGGAAAGAAAGAAAAGGACAGGAAGAGTGGAGGTGAAAAAGGTGGAGGATGAATGAGAGAAAGGGTGGATTGGACAAGGAGATGAAAGATGGAAAGGGTTGAAAAAAGGATAAGAGATGAAGGATACGAAGAAACAAGAGAAAGACCGGAGAGATACAGGAAGAATGATGAAGGACAGGAAGAGTTGAGGGGAGAAGGAGGAAGATGAAAGACAAGAACATAAAGAATGAATTAAAGAGATGATGTTGAGAAATGGAGAAGAGAATATGAAGAAGAAGGAAAAGGGAGGGAGATTAATAAGAGGACAGGGGGAAATGTGAAGGATAGAAGATGACAGAAGAGAGGTGGATGGGAGAAGGAGGAAGATGTAGGAGAGGAAAAGTTGATGAGAGACAGGCAGATGAAATGAAGGAAAAAAGGACAAGAAAGTAGATCAATAAACAGTTAAGACAGAAGATTAAGGAGGGGAGGGATGGATGGGTAAAACAAGAAAGATGAAGGAGAGGAGGAATGTAGAATAAAAGGATAGGAGTTGGAGATGGAGAGGTGAAAAAACATGAAAGACGAAGAGTAGATGAGTTAGGGAGCAAGATGTTGATGGAGAGAGTGACTGAATAAAGAAATGAGAGAAAAGGATGATGTCTGAAGGAAGAAAGTGGAAGAGTGAGAAAGATGTGGGAGAGGAATAGTTGAGGGGAGTGAGAGGGAGAAGGAAGTGAAGGGTGGAGCGGTAAAGGAAAAAGAAAACTACAGATACAGTTGAAAGAAGGTAAAGGAGAGAAAGGATGGAGAGGAAAAGGGAGGAGAGAAAGAGTTGGTGGGAAAGAAAGGGAGACGGAGAGGTAAAAGAATATCAAGGACAGGAAGTGGAGAGTAAATAATGAGATGAGAAAGAAGAAGAACAGAGAGGAAAGGAGGGAGAATGAAGGAGAGGAAGGGTGGATGGCGAGGAATGGAGATGAAAGAGCAATGGTGGAGAGACAACTGATATAAAGGCTGGAGAGATACAAGAAGAATGATGAAGGATTGGAAGGGTTGAGGGGAGAAGAAGGAAGATGAAAGACAGGAACATAAAGAATGAATTAAAGAAATGGTGTGTTGGAGAAATAGAGAAAGGAATATGAAGAAGGAAAAGGAAGAAAATGAATAAGAGGACAGGGGGAAATGTAAAGGATAGAAGATGATGGAGAAGAGAGGTGGATGAGAGAGGGAGGAAGAAGGAAGAGAGGAAAAGTTGATGAGAGACAGGGAGATGAAGAAATGAAGGAAAAAAGGACAGGAAGGTGGAGATGTAAGTAATGATGAAAAGAAGGGTGGATGGTTAAATGAAAAAAAAAATCCCTTCCATTCATGAAGAACTGAAAGGATGAAGAGGTAAAGGAAAGAAAGATGTAAGGAAAGGAAGGAAAATGGACAGGAAGGATGGTAGAGCAAGGAAGAGAAAGAATAGGGTGAAGAAGTAAAAGAAAAAGGAAAGAAAAGAAAGGAGAGGCTGGGTAGATGGATGGCAAAGGAAGGAAGAAGAAAGGAAAATCAAGTGAAGGAGGATGGGAGAGAGCCCTACCTCCCATCCATGAAGGAAAAATGATGGAGATGAAGATGGAGAGGAAAAGTAGTGGAAGAAGAGATGAGGGATAGAAAGGTGGAGAGGCAGAGGAAGGAAGTGGAAGGAACATTTAGGAAAGAGAAGGACAGGAAGAGTAGAGGTGTAAAGGAGAGAGGGTGAGAGAAAAACTAAGTTTAATGATACAACGGTGGAAGATGATAGAATATAAAGGAAAGGAAAAGTGGATGGATGAAACAGAGGGATTAAGGAGAGAAAGAATAGAGAGGAAGATGAAGGAGCAGGATAGGTAGAGGGTGGAAAGGTGTAAGAAACAAGATTAAAGATAGGAAGCGTGGAGATGTAAAGGATAGAAAATAAGAGAGAAAGGGTGAAGAGGGAAAGAACGAGGATGGAAGGAGTATGAGGGAAAGTAAGAAGAATGAAGGATAGGAAGAGAGGAGATGTTAAGGGTGGAGGACAAAGGAGATGAAAGATGGAAAGGGTTGAGAATTTTAGGATAAGAGATGAAAGATAGAAAAAGTGGAGAGGAAAATGAAGGAAGATGAAGAGAAAGGGTGGATGTTAAAGAATAGCGTAAAAGTAAAGTTGATGTTAAAGAGATGAAAGAGGGGAAGGGTGGAAGGAACATAAAGAATGAATTAAAGAGAAAGGAGAAATAGAGAAAGGAATATGAAGAAGGACAGGGGGAAATGTAAAAGATAGAAGATGACAGAAGAGAGGTGGATGAGAGAGGGAGGAAGAAGCAGGACAGGAAAAGTTGATGAGAGACAGGGAGATGAAGAAATGAAGGAAAATTAAGGACATGAAAGTAGATCAATAAACAGAAAAACAGTAAAGACAGAAGAGTAAGGAGGGGAAGGATGGACGGGTAAAACAAGAAAGATGAAGGAGAGGAGGAATGTAGAATAAAGGTTAGGAGTTGGAGATGGAGGGTGGAGAGGTGAAAGAAAACATGAAAGAGAGGAAGAGTAGATGAGTTAGGGAGTGAGATGAGATGGAGAGAGTGACTGAATAAAGAAATGAGAGAAAAGGATGATGTCTAAAGGAAAAAGTAGAAGAGTGAGAAAGATGCAGGGGAGGAACAGTTGAGGGTGGAGTGGTATAGGAAACAAGATTGAAGTTAGGAAGTGTGGAGATGTAAAAGAGGAAAAAGGATAGAAAGGGTAGAGAGATAAATGAAGGAAAATGGAAAGACACAGGAGAGGTTGGGTGGAAGAAAGGAAGATGAAGGAGTAGGATAGGTAAGAGAAAAGAGTGAAAGGTTGAAGAGGAAAAGGAAACAATGTGGAGGATGAAAGGAGTATGAAAGGGAAAATAAGAAGAATGAAGGACAGGAAGAGTGGAGATGTTAAGGGTGGAGGATGAAGGAGAGAAAGGGTGATTTTCAACCCTTTCCATCTTTCATCTCCTTCTCCAATCCAAAGAATAAGAGACAAAGGATAGAAAAGTGGAGAGGAAATGAAGGAAGATGAAGAGAAAGGGTGGATGGTTAAAGAATCAAGAAAAAGAATAGTGTAAAAGTAGGAGATAAAAGGACAGGAAGGTTGAAAGGGTTAAAAGAGAAAGATGAACAGGAGGAGGAATGGAAAATAAAGAATATGAGTTGAAGGAGGTGAAGAGTGGAAATAGGTAGAGGGTGGAAAGGTATAGGAAACAAGATTAAAGATAGGAAGCATGGAGATGTAAAGGATAGGAAATAAAAGAAAGGGTGAAGAGTGAAAGGAAATAATGTGGAGGATGGAAGGAGTATGAAAGGGAAAATAAGAAGAATGAAGGACAGGAAGAGAGGAGATTTTAAGGGTGGAGGATGAAGGAGAGAAAGATGGAAAGGCTTGAGAATCTAAGGATAAGAGATGAAGGATAGAAAAAGTGCAGAGGAAAATGAAGGAAGATGAAGAGAAAGGGTGGATGGTTAAAGAATCAAGAAAAAGAATAGTGTAAAGGTAGGAGATGAAGGAGGGGAAGGGTGGATGAGTAAAACCAGAAAGATGAAGGACAGGAGGAATGGAAAACAAAGAATATGAGTTGGAGGAGATGGAGGGTGGAGAGGTGAAAGAGAAAACATGAATGAGAGGAAGAGTAGATGAATTAAGGAGTGAGATGGAGAGTGAATAGGTAAAGAAATGAGAGAAAGGCCAGAAAGATAAGAATAATGAAGGACAGGAAGGGTTGAGGGAAAAAATGAATAAGAGGACAGAGGGAAATGTAAAGGATAGAAGATGAGAGGTGGATGGGAGAGGGAGGTGTTGAAAGAGATGAAATGTACATGGACAAATGAAGGAAGATAAAGATTTTGCAGTAAAAGGATAGAAGATGAAGGTAAATAAAAGATAGAAAAGAGAAGAGGGAAGGATGGAGAGGTATTTCAACAAAAATGCAAAAACATGACATCAAGCCTTCACATTCAGATACATATACAGAGACCCTCCTCCCCCTCACTACAAACAGCCCCGTCTATACACCAACAATATCATTTAGCAGACTGTAATAAACATATTCAGCCCTGAGATAGAAAGGATAGAAAGATGAAGGAAGCTGAAAGAGAAGACTTGGATGGAGGAAGATGTAAGAGATGAACAGTTGACAGGAGAAAGGGAGATGAGGGGAAGGGTGGAAAGGAAGGAAGGAGAATTAGGGACGTAAAGGAGGGATGGTTAAAGAATCAAGAAAAAGAGTAGTGTAAAGGTAAAGTTAGGAGATGAAGGAGGGGAAGAGTGGATGGGTAAAATGAGAAAAATGAAGGGCAGGAGGAATGGAGAACAAAGCATATGAGTCGAAGCAGATGGAAGGTGGAGAGGTGAAAGACAAAGAGGCAGAGGAAGGAGAGGAGAAACAGGAAGATCAAAAGGATGAGAGAGGAAGAACAAATGAGGAAGATCAACAGAAAACAGTTGAGGGAGGGTAGGAGAGGGAGGATAAATAAGATGAAAGTTAAAGCAGGTGGAGCAGTAAAGGAAGAAGATGAGGGATAGAAAAGTGGAGAGGTAGAGGAAGGAAGTTGGAAGTAGCATTTAAGGGAAAGAAAGAAAAGGACAGGAAGTGTGGAGGTGAAAAAGGTGGAGGATGAATGAGAGAAAGGGTGGATTGGACAAGGAGATGAAGGATGGAAAGGGTTGAAAAAAGGATAAGAGATGAAGGATACGAAGAAACGAGAGAAAGACCGGAGAGATACAGGAAGAATGATGAAGGATAGGAAGGGTTGAGGGGAGAAGAAGGAAGATGAAAGACAGGAACATAAAGAATGAATTAAAGAGATGATGTTGAGAAATAGAGAAAGGAATATGAAGAAGAAGGAAAAGGAAGGGAAATGAATAAGAAGACAGGGGGAAATGTAAAGGATAGAAGATGACAGAAGAGAAGTGGATGGGAGAGGGAGGAAGATGTAGTGGAAAGGAAGAGAGGAAAGTAAGAAAAATGAAGGAGGAAGAGTGGAGGTGTTAAGGGGTGGAGAATGAAGGAGAGAAAGGGTGGATGGTTAAAGAATAAAGAAAAAGAATAGTGTAAAGGTAAGAGATAAAGGACGGGAAGGTCGGATGGGTAAAACGAGAAAGGTGGAGGACAGGAGGAATGGAAAATAAAGAATGAGGTGAAGATGAATGATGAAAGATGGAAAAAGGTTGAGAAGGAAAGGATATGAGATGAAGGAAAGAAACAGTGGAGAGAAAAATGAGGGAGGATGAAGAAAAGGAAGACGTAAAGACGTAAGGTAAAGATAGGAGATAAAAGAGGGGAAGGGTAGATGGGTAAAACAAGTGAAAAAAATGGAGAGGAGGAATGTAGAATAAAGGATAGGAGTTAAAGGCCATGGAGGGTAAAAGAAATGAAAGACAAAACATGAAAGGAAAGAGAGGAACAGTAGATGAGTTATGGAGCAAAATCAAGGTGGACAGGTGATAGAAGGAGATGAAAGGTGGAAAGAATGAACAGGTAAAGAAACAAGAGGAAAGGTAGATGTTTAAAGGGAGGAAGTTGAAGACTGAGGAGAGATAGGTCACAGAGAGAAGAAGAAGGACAGCAAGGGTAGATGAGTGAAGGAGGGAAATGAAGGAGAAGAACAGTATAAGGTAAGCGAACGATGCTTCCCTGCCTGTTGGAGCCAGTCAGACGGTAGCGTTGTTGTCTTTGCCGTCACCGTCTGCCTTCGTCTTCTTTGTGAGGCTTTTTTTCTCCAAGGCAAGCTTCTGAAAAGGTTGTGTCCACCTTTCTGATGCAAGCCCTCTATCTCATCTCTCCTCCTTCTTCAGCTGACAGAAAGTTTGAAGGTGCCTCCACTTCCATTTCTGCAAGCAGCATCACCACCCTGGACTCTCCTATAAATGCCAAAAAGACAGAAATATACAGGAAGTGTTAAAAAATAAAAAAAAGACAGAGATACAGAGCCAGGAATCAATATTAGATTTAGACTTTAGATTTATCTTTACTTCACTGATTATTATCTTAATTCACATAACTTTTGAATTTTGTGTGAATATGAAGAAACAAACATTGTATTGTCATGTTTGAGTAACATGTGTTTCAGTCCAATCACTTGTGGAGGAAGTATTTCCTGATCCTTAACTCAAGTAAAAGTAGCAATACTGCAATAAAATAAGAATACTGTACACCAGTACAAGTAAAAGTCCTGTATTAATTAGTAAGTCATATTAGAAAAATATAGGCTACTTTAAGTATGAAAAGTAAAAGTACTCATACATGTAACATGCAGCATTTTAATGTTGCTGGTCAAGGTGGATCTAATTTTAACTATTTTATATACTGTTGGGTGGTTTAATGTATTGTACATAATATAATATTTTATATAGTGGAGTAAGAATATAACATTTTCTATTATAGTGGAGTGGAAGTATAAAGTAGCATAAAATAGAGATGCTGAAGTACAGTACTTCACTACAGTACTTCAGTGTGTGATCTCCACCACTGAACTCATCTAGCAAACTAAAACATATGTTTAGTCCACTGCATTTCATGAATAACCTACTAAAATCTTCCATAGATTTATAGTTTATGTAACATTATTGCATTTTGTGTGTGTGTGTTTTTTATTTAAATACTGCAAACAGTAACACCACACCACCACACCTTTTCCTGTCAGTGGTGAATGTTGGGAAATCTAGATCAATTACAGTGCAATTTTTATACGGTTGAGATGAAAGAATATACATGTGAAATAAGATAATAATAGAAAATAAGTAGGAATAGAAATAAGATGAGTAAATTACATGATTTAAACTAATATGAATTAGACTTTTCACACAAACATTGGTGGTTACGCAGTATACTTTCAGTCAATGGGTCAACAGCAGCAAAAAAAGAGGATCTGTTTTAGGATCCTGAGATTCAATTAAATGTCACAGTGCACACAATAAACATATGTCACAAACTGGAGAGAAACCCTGTTTCAATCATGAAATCAATCCTGTATTTAATGCATATCAATTAAAATATGCAATAAAGTGTATTTTGGGGTATTTGGGGGTTGGTTGGGAGCAGATTCTTACACAGACTGACATTATTTTTTTAAGTGAGGCATTAACTTTAGTTATCAAACTGTATGAAAATCTAATTGCTTTCCAGAAAGACAACATTTAATTAATTTGTTGAAACCTGAGGCAAATACAAAGACATGAGAGAAAAAGTAAGCTGTCCCAGATAAGTGCAATCCTAAATTACAGTCAATGTTTGCCTAAAGGTTTGCCATCTTCAAATGAGAAAATCTTACCATGCTTCTCCCGCTGTGTCTACTCTCCATGTGTATCAACCCAACAAAGATCCCATCGAATATGAAGAAACAGATGACTGAAGATTTGAAGATATATTCCCACTGAAAAAAAACTGCCTTTCAGTTCAAGATCTGAGTGAGACTGAGTGGACAGTGTAGAATTTTTACATTATGATAATGTGCTGGTAGTTCTAGAATTCGCATATATTAGAATGCTCATTATGATATTCTAGTGACACACATTCCGTCTCACAGCACAGAAAATGCTGCTTTTAAAACATTTTACTGTCAGAAAACAAATAAAACTCTTACTGTGCTGCTGTTTGAAGCAGAAGTGGGAACATGACACTGTTGAGCAAGTCACAAGTAGTCAAGTCAAGCCACATAATGAGCTCATGTGTTTGTGTGACATTTTAGGCTCAACATTTCTGTCCAGTCTGTTTGACTGCAACATGCATAAAAATGCTTCTTTTTACATAAAATCATTAAAAAAAAATCTTTATATTATCATTTGACATTTTTCTCTGTTGCTGGTTGTCATTTTTGGTTTGTGTACACAAAAACTTTGTAATTTGAGAAAATTAAGACTATGCACAGTAAACTATTTTTAGTTGAAACACCAAACTATTGCTGACACACTGCATAACTTTCAAATGCACTATAATACACTCTAGTCTTCTTGCTTATGGGCAGTAATTTTGACAAAACAATGATGTACATAAGATTATTATCAACTATCCTGAATAAAAGACTCAGGCTGTTTGTTCTACAGTTCATCATTTTACACTCATGCAGTCCACGTTGTTATGTTTGCATAAAGTATCACCTGAAAGCCACTGTATTATGTTTATATTTGACATTTCAGATGCTGTAGACTTGATTCTTGGCCAAACCTAAGTATTGTTTGTGTAAGCGACGTGGGTGTGAGTGAGGGAATAAATCAGTCCAATACGTTCTGGGTTCTCCTCATAACTTTAGTCACCTTCAACAAACACAGCTCAGTCCAGTCATCACACACTTCTCATTCTCTTTCTCCCCTTCTCTCCCCTCAAAACTCTACCCACTGTCTGTACAGCGCCACCAAGCGGCTGACACTACAATATCACCCAAACACTGCATCACTAAACATATGCAAACAGGCAATGTTCAACAAAACACAGTAAACTGATGTTTAACCTTACGTTTACACAACTTTTGCCCATAAGACACAACTTCACTCTTACACATCGTCCCCCCCTTACGCAAGAAGCGTCCTCGCTTCCAAATAGGTGTAATGAAATTGTCACTACTTTATGCTTAACAACAATATAAACAGATGACGTTGGCAAAACAACAACAAAGAACAGTGGAACAGGATACATTTTTTTTCCTTGTGTTTGCCTATAACATCTCAGTGTTTTTTTTTTTTTTTACTTGTACTTCTCAATCAAGCATATGACACAGACCACAGTTCATTCAACAGTCCTGTAACGCACTGGGGGACGTACACAACGACCTGACTTAGTCCTTACTCCTGTGAAAGGCTGAACTGCCGGAGACAGTTCACTGGAATGTCCTGTGGCAACATTGTCTCCCACCTGTGTTGTGGTGCTAGTAGCACTCTGGGGCAGAGGGCAAACATTTGTCTGATCCCTAGGCGCAGTCACAGAGCACCCGGGCTTATTTGGGTGCCTGTATACATAAGGTCTGGAGCCTGAGAGTGCAGTGAGCAGTGGGGGACCTGGGCCGTTTGCTGGTACAGTCAGTTCTGAAGGTGAGGGTGGAACTGGATGTCTGTCAGCTGACCAGGCTGAACGATAAGGTTTCAGGCGATTGTAGTGAATGACCTTAGGTTTAGCTCTAGGGTCCCGTTGATCCAGAAGTTCATAGTCTACTCCAATGTCACCTGTGCCTGAGTCAAGCCGCCGTAGAACTTTAAAAGGGCCGGTCCACTTAGGTGACAGTTTTTGTCTAGCAAGGGCAGGAAGGTCAACCCACACTAAGTCACCTGGCTCATAGGCTGTGTGTTTCATCCGACGATCACAGTAGTGCTTTTGTTGAGCACCTGCTGCCTCAATGTTATGTGCAACAGAGTGAAAAGCAGCACACAGTTTCAGTAATACCGAATTGGCATATTCACTTGGAGTACCTGGTGTGGCGTTTGAAAGTCCTGGTGAGTCTCCAAGGAGGAGATCTGCAGGCAGGTGGGCCACTCTGCCATGGGCCAGGAAGAAAGGAGTGCGTTTTGTGGAGGAGTGAACAGTCGTGTTGTATGCAAATTCAACTTGCCGTAGATGGTCATCCCATTCACCTCCTCTGATATACAGATATTTTGCTAACTGGTCCTTGATGGTCCTGTTTGCTCGTTCCACCATGCCATCTGACATAGCATGATAAGGTGATGTCCTTGTTTTATGTATTCCCAGACGGTTGCACAGTTCTTTGACAAGATCTGAGTTGAACTGACGGCCTTGGTCAGTGTGCAAACTTTGAGGCACACCATGGTGGCTAATATAATCTTCAAACAAACATTTAGCCACAGTGGTTGCCCGTTGATCAGGAAGTGCATACAAGTTGAGGTACTTAGTAAAATAGTCCATTACAACAAGTACATACCGATTACCACGGCGTGTGAGTGGCAGTTCCGTCAGGTCTGCTGCAATTTTCTCAAAAGGCCTGGATGTGACTATGTTTTGCATAGGGGCCTGTTGGTGTGGTGTCTGTGGTCGCCGTGCTTCACAGGCTGTGCATTCAAGACACCACTGAGTTATGTCACGTGTCATGTGAGGCCAAAAGCATCTGATCTGTGCCCCTTGTAATGTTTTTTGTGAACTGAAGTGTCCCGAGAGTGAATGTCCATGTAAAGTTTGAAACACTTCCTTCTGCAAGTTACTAGGAACTACAATCTGTAAAACAGGGTCACCTGGTGGAGGTCTGACTTTGCGACACAAAAGACCATCAACAAGGGTGAGTTTAGGAAACTCTCTCCAGTACTGTCTCATTTCAGGTGAGGTTGCTTTAATGTTTGAGAATGGTGGCCTATGGTCAGTCAACACCCAGCTCCTGACTATTTGCAACTCAGGATCAGCTTTTTGAGCTTGGAGGAAATACTGCCTGTCAATATTCAGGAGTGAACTGTCCACCGTTACAGCTGCAGTATCTGGTGAAGCAGACTGCACGAGTGATATTAAATCCATAGCAGTCGAAGCAGTGGGTAAAGTCTCTGAGCAGGGTGCCAGCTCAGTGGCTGGAGTGCACATGGATGACTCTATTGGGTCTGTTTGAGTGTGAATGGAAACACACCTCACCTGATTGGCTGTAACCATAGGGGTGGTGCCTTCAGCTGTGAAGGGACGACGGGACATAGAGTCAGCATTGGCGTGTTTTGTACCTTGTCTACAACTAGCAGGTGCCAGGTCACTCTTCCTGAGTAGGGGCAGGACATCATCACCCAGATAGCACAGTCCTCTCCCCATATCCAGAATCACACAGTGAGGCTTGAGAAAGTCAAAACCTAATATAAAGCCTTGACTGACATTTCTGATGACTTGCACTTCATGTTGCAGAGTTTGAGACCCTAGTTTAAAGGTGATGTCTATCATACCCAATGTATCCAAAGTTTGGCCAGTCACTGCTTGTGACATGATAAACTTCTTTTTAATGGGTCTTTTTGCTAGGGAAGGAAGTGACATTTTGGTTTCCTCACTGATGAACGAAATAGTGGAACCGGTATCTAGCATGATGTGCGTATTAGTGCACTCAACAATTCCACTTACATAGGAGGTGAAGTCTTTACTTACAGTGGCTTCAATGTTCACGCTTTCAGTCAGGGGGATTGTCATATCTGTAGTACCACTAGGGGTTGGTGGTGTACTGATGCAGTCTGTTATTTCAGTGAGGCAGATGTCTGGGGCTTCCAGAGAAGTAGCTGATGAACACCCCGCATCATCAGCTAACGGCCGTTTCCCTGTGGAAATCTGCCATGATCTTTGTAACCACTCTTAGTGGGATACTGACTGTCCCAGTCCTTTGGTTGTCGTGTTTGGCCTTGGTCCCCATACTCTTGGAATGAAACATGCTTGGCATAGGGACTCGGGCTTCGGCGGTGAGAGTCATAGTAGGGTCTACTGGGAGAGGGTTGCCTCCCTCTCTTTTCCTCATAAGGGCTTAAGGCATGGTCTGAGTAGTGAGTATCTCTGTAAGGTTGTCGGTACCTGTCAGGCTCCCTAAGGGTGTGATCTTGATGGTGGCGAGTCCTCTGAGGAGAATAGTGTTCTGGGGAATGATTGGAACGTGAGTATCTGGAGGGGGAATGTCTGTAGCCTGAGCTCCATCTATTTGCATCCCTATCTGGGCTTCTCCCATAAGGTGAGGGAGATCTTTGAGGACGCACATGCATGTGCCTGTCACGGTGGTGCTCCCTGCTTCGCTCATCCAGCTTCAGTCTCAGTGCATCCATATTCTTACTTAAGTCTTTAACAGTAGCAGTGAGGTTCTGAACTGTTTTCCCGAGTTCAATGTCATTTTCATGTACTGAATTTACTGACTGCATTGTGCCAATATCTCTGATGGTAACATTTGGTGAGGACACTGGCATTACCGATCTAGCTGCTTGGCGAGCCCGTTCAGCTTGGGAGGCGACTTGAAAAGCCTCAGTGAAAGTTTTCACCCCTTTTTCATGACATTTGACTTGAAGTTCCTGATCCAGACCAACAATGAAGCGAGACATTTTCATATACTCGGAAGCATTGTGCTCAAAATCTGGGAAAGCTTCTTTGACAAGCCTGCATACGTCTGCAGCATAAACTTCCATTGCTTCATTAAGTAGTCTATGCCGGGCATTAGGGAATGTCTGAAATGATGCAATTACATCCTTTTGGCCAAAAGCTGTCTGCAAGTGCTTCTTTGCTTCAGTATAAGAGTCCTGAGTTTCCCGGGGCAGATTATCCCATACAATGAACAGTTCTGGTGGTAGTCTAGTGGGTAACTCAGCTGCTAATACTGTATTCATGTCCACACCGCTGTCCTTGTAACGGGTCTCTTGAATTACCTCATAGCGGCGAGCCCATAGTTGAAAAGACTCAGGCCATCGTTGTGAAATGGTGGCGGTAAGGGAATGCCCCTGGGCGCTCCCTGTGTTCTGCTAGATGGAGGCACACCTTGCGCTGAGGCCCCCCTCGTGCTTGTGCTGGCTCGCTGCTCACCGGTGGAAAATGCTTCCTCGTCAGACATGATGAGTTTCCTTCGTCTCTTTTATTATTTTTTTCTTTAGCCCTCGGACGGAGTTAGATGACCGAAACACGGTTTCTAAACTCACTTGAAGCTAACAAAACAAAAAAAAACGGACTTGGTAACGACTAGCTGACTAACTGTACTGAAAGCTAAAGCTAAGCTAGCGGTTAGCGTAGCTATCGTTAGCCTATAGCTTTAGGGACTCAAAAAGTTGAGCAGAATCCCAAAGGACTATATTCCACAGAAGGAAATCCCACCGCTGCCACTAGTGTAAGCGACGTGGGTGTGAGTGAGGGAATCAATCAGTCCAATACGTTCTGGGTTCTCCTCATAACTTTAGTCACCTTCAACAAACACAGCTCAGTCCAGTCATCACACACTTCTCATTCTCTTTCTCCCCTTCTCTCCCCTCAAAACTCTACCCACTGTCTGAACAGCGCCGCCAAGCGGCTGACACTACAATATCACCCAAACACTGCATCACTAAACATATGCAAACAGGCAATGTTCAACAAAACACAGTAAACTGATGTTTAACCTTACGTTTACACAACTTTTGCCCATAAGACACAACTTCACTCTTACATTTGTATAAATCTGCTGTATTACATGCCATCAGGAATTTAGAAACTACTGGGATATAAATTCAATCAAATTCATGTTTGTTATACAATAAACAAATAAGGAGTTCATAGAAAAGTGTCAATAATTATTCAAATGAAATGTCTCTGTAATCCTTTAGAGCAAGAAATAGTCACAAAAACAGAGAAAAGCATAAGGCACTGTGGAATAAAAATGGATTCTATCATAATCATTAAAAGTAGAACAGTAGAAAACAATGTAGATATGCCAATATGATTATTTATTGTAGAATCAAATAATCATCATTTTTTATAATTTTTGTGTTCATTCTCCCTGTTGGTCACACTGCCCTAAAAGAGAAAAAGAATAACATTAAATATATGAAAATACAATCAACATTTAATAGAAATATCTGGTAAAGCGTCTGGCGGTTTGACTAATTTGAATAATTGACATTATTGACTGATCGATTGACCGAACACAGAATTACAGATGAGCGAAACTTACAAGAAATCCTTTCATTCTGTAGATTTTGGCGAAAGGCGATTCCTCAACACAACCCAAAACACTGCAAGGTGTGTCCACATGTGGAAACCCCTCAACTACCTGAAGGGGGGGGGAACATAACCATGAATATGTAGAGAATAAAATGCTGAAGATGAAGTGTGAGGAGCCATGCTTACATTGTCCAGTGTGTCTGAAAGGCTGTCCAGTTCCCTTTTCCCTCCTGGGCTCAGTCCATATGACCAGTGCTGACAACAGACCTGTGGCACCACTGAGCCCAGAAGCAGCAACCACAGTGCCAGGGTTTGCATAGCCATTCTGAGGAGGGAAAAAGCTTTATATTACACATATAAGCAGGTCAGTAATCTTCTTATTTTTCCTAATCTAACCCCAAATACTGTCATAGTCCTCAGTTTTAGATTACACATGCCCAGATTTATGCATCACATCAGTGAAGTTTTTACCTTCTGTGCATAAGGCAAGCTGCTTCTCTGATTTGTTCTTGGCTGCTGTCCTTTGTGGAAGCCGATGCTGCTGCTGCTGAGCATTTTCCAAGGTTTATATGCTGCTTCCTTTCGTGTCAAAAGCCCAACACTTCACTGCAGGGGGTCACAAAGTGGGATTAAGCAACATTTACTGGTAACCCGCAGAGCTATTAAAAAGATTACAGTGTGTGATTTTTGTCCTTCCACAAAAAGAACAAGTGTTCATCATCAGACCAGCTTTGTGTATGGCCGTGAAGTACCTCCAGTCGTTTTCCAATACTTGCTGATAAACCAAAGATTCACAAATTAACGACAGAGAAAAAGACGAGGTGATAAAGACTTACTCTTCTTCATAGCAGTTTATTTATAACAGTCATTTATGGAAATATATTTCCACAGTCGAGTGCAATAATCATACTCAGGGAGAACTACACCGCCCCCTGTCTCAAACAAAAAAACAAACAACCTCTGCCCCATATTGCATTCAGAGAGATGTATTAAAATAAATAACCATAGCTCTTTGTGATTTTCACACTCATGGTGAAATACACAACATGATTGCCTTCATCATTCATTCTCACAGGCTGGGTACCTACGATTGAACTGAGTGAATAGTATTGCATCGGAGCAGCTTTGAGCTACAGCTAAAGAAACTTCACCAGTCAAAGGCGAGGATAGCTCTTCACACATGCAAACAGACAATGTCCAGTAAGAACTGAAGTGAGATTGTTCCTTAACAAAACATCTGCCCAATCTATTAATAGTGATTTTTTTTTTTTTTGGAAGCACTGGATTTGATTTACATAAGATAACAAGCATTAAACATTTTTGGTGAAAAGATATAACATGTTACAAATCAAATATATACTTGTGCAAATACGTTCAAAAGCATGATTAAGTGATATACGTCATGTAAATGGAACATGTTTTCAGGCAAGTCCACAACATGTGAACACGGCCTTCTGTTAAAGCACACCAAGTTGGATTATTTTCTCACAATGGGATATGAGGAGTAATGAATGTCGTACATAAATATTACAATAAGTAGTGACCACAGTCAAACGCATGCAACTGTGGATCTCTCACACACCGGATTACAAAAAAAACAAAACAAAAGAGGTAGATTCACAGAGCGCAAAACGAGGGAGAGCTTTTTAAGAACACAATATTCAAAAGTAGGAAAAGAGAAACCTCACAGCTGTAAATCATGTATTGCATACCCAAGCTGTGTTTGAAAACTAGCCTGTCGCATAGTTTTATGGTGCATTAACAGCACGTCTGGCCTTTGAGACTGTGCTGTTGTATGGCTTTGGCTTGCATTGCTTCCTTTATAGTGTGTTGTATCCAGCAAAAGTAAGTTACATACTTAAAGAGGAACGTACAGCGTGACAGTTATTGGTAAATGACCCCTTCAGTTTCTGCTACAGCAGCATTCAGTGAAGCTCAGTACTCTGAACTTTACTGCAAAAGTCTGGTTTTTGACTCCCATTAACATGTCAAGTAATATGAAATGAATATAAGTTATGCAAAAACATTAAATGAGTATAGTTGTTGGATCGCATCCAGACACATCTACATACACTAGGAACATTATTTTGTTTTGGTGATATATGTAGCTGAACATTTTAAAACATCCTACCATACAAACATACATGGACAACCCTGGATAAATTCTAGTGCAAGATATTTAAAGCTAATGTAACATAGGTGGAATGCCAGGGATGTGCATACAACTACCTGTGCTGTACACAGGTATAGAGAGATTGATAGTAGGGGAATATACTGTAAGAGGAACTGAGTAATAAAGAAGCCATCTGTGTCCAGACCGGACTTGTAGGCGTGTAACCGAGTTATCTGACACTCTGGGACATGTGCAGCGGGGTCAGCATCTCTTCAAAAATGGCTCCTTTCACGTTGGATCCTCTCAGGTTTGCTTCTTGTAGATCACAGCCAGACAGGTCGCAGTTCTGCAAAGACGCAGCAGGGACAAAACAGTAAGACAGGAAGATTACATGAACTGGTGAAAAGCTTGTAATGTAAGTAGAGAACTGTAATGTATTATGAATGTCGTACAAAAGCCTGTTGAAAAATGTTCACACACTTGCTGGCAATTTCATACAAGTGCCATGGTGAAGTCCTGTTGCCTTATGAAAGCTTTCAGTTGCTTGTGTAAAGCTTGACATTAAGGGTTAAAATGTCAATGTTATTTTATCAAAGAAAGAATGAATGTCATTTGTTTCATAACAAACAGTTAACATTTAGTTCAAAAAGTTTTTTCTTCAAGAAAAAATAGTTTGGCAGAAAATTAAAGGAATAGTTCAACATTTTGGGGAATACACTTCGTCACAGACAACTTAAGGCACAAAAGCAATTGAATTCCCATACAAATATAAAGACCAACTTCATTGTACTCATATTAATTGGTTATTTACTTATTCAACTCTATGCAACTTTAGCTTAAATTTTGGGGATCCTGCTACTGGGCTATCAGTAGGGAAATTGTTTGGGAAAAAAAAAAAAAGAGGGATTCAGTTCAGGCTGACTATTATGTTCAGAGTCAAGTAATCTATCAATTATTTTTACAATTGTTTAGTCTACAAAATGTCAGAAAATAGTGAAAAATGCACAGCACAAGTTCCCCAGAGCCCATGTTTGCACATTGCTCGTTTTTTTCCAAACAGTCCAATCCCCCCAAAAAACTCTTCAACTTACACTGATATAAAACAATGGAAAGCTTAATGTGTGAAGGGCTGGAAACAGAGAATGTTTGGTATTATTTCTTAATAAATTACTATAACAATTGATTTATCATCAAAATACTTGCAGATGAATTTTCTTTCAGTGGTGTAGTGGATTCATCTTAAAAACATCTGTAGGACAATTATTCAGATCTGCTTTGTTGCCCCATGATAAATACTAACTGTCATCTGCGTCAACATGTCTGTTTAAATGAACATTTTTAGAGATAATCCCTTCCGATAGCCTTGACTTAAATGTAAAGGATAGAAGATGATGGAGAAGAGAGGTGGATGGGAGAAGGAGGAAGAAGGAAGAGAATTTTTTTTTGAATTTTTAAAACACCTTTATTTATCTAGTCATCAGATCAACAAGCATTAAAAAACAACACCAGATTCAGCCCAGCATGCGTCCAAAGCAGAGCTCCTCCTCATCAATGGAGCACAGAACATTTTTATAACACCACACAGAGACAAAACAGTCCAGATCATTCATCAACCTGTAATAGTTGTGATCAATTTTCAGTCTGCTTGTTATCATTCTGATCAGTATGGTGATAACATCAAAGTCCAAAGAACCATTTATCTTGTTCTTTCTGCTGATATAAATGGCCATCTTAGCTTGGCCCAACAGAAAGTTGAACAACTTTCACGCACTTATCACGAGTCCTCCTTGAGAGGTAAAGGAAAGGGAGGAAAATTACAGATACAGTTGAAAGAAGGTAAAGGAAAGAAAGGATGACAGGAAGACAGAAGAGAGGTGGATGGGAGAGGGAGGAAGAGGGAGGAGAGGAAAAGTTGATGAGAGACAGGGAGATGAAGAAATGAAGGAAAATTAAGGACAGGAAAGGAGATCAATAAACAGAAAAACAGTAAAGACAGAAGATTAAGGAGGGGAAGGATGGACGGGTAAAACAAGAAAGATGAAATAGAGGAGGAATGTAGAATAAAAGGATAGGAGTTGGAGATGGAGGGTGGAGAGGTGAAAGAAAACATGAAAGTGAGGAAGAGTAGACAAGTTAGGGAGTGAGATGAGATGGAGAGAGTGAGTTGGTGAAGAAATGAGTGAAAGACCAAAGAGATGGATAGGAAGGGTTGAGGGGAGAAGAAGGAAGATGAAAGACAGGAATTATAGAAATGGTGTGTTTGAGAAATAGAGAAAGGAATATGAAGAAGGAAAAGGAAGAAAATGAATAAGAGTACAGGGGGAAATGTGAAGGATAGAAGATGATGGAGAAGAGAGGTGGATGGGAGAGGGAAGGAAGAGAGGAAAAGTTGATGAGAGACAGGGAGATGAAGAAATGAAGGAAAAGGGACAGGAAGGTGGAGATGTAAATAAAAAAGAAGGGTGGATGTTAAATGAAAGAAGATTATAAAAAATCCCTTCCATTCATGAAGAATTGAAAGGATGAAGAGGTAAAGGAACAAAAGATGTAAGGAAAGGAAGGAAAATGGACAGGAAGGATGGTAGGGTAAGGAAGAGAAAAATAGAGAAGGTGGAGAGGTAAAAGAAAAAAAGGAAAAAGAAAGGAGAGGGTGGGTGGATGGATGGCAAAGGAAGAAGAAAGGAAAATCAAGTGAAGGAGGATGGGAGAGAGCCCTACCTCCCATCCATGAAGGAAAAATGATGGAGATGATGGATAGAAAGGTACAGAGGAAGGAAGTGGAAGGAACATTTAAGAGAAAGAAAGAAAAAGACAGTAAGAGTAGAGGTGTAAAGGAGAGAGGGTGAGAGAAAAACTAAGTTTAAAGATAAAACGGTGGAAGATGATAGAATATAAAGGAAAGGAAAAGTGGATGGGTGAAACAGAGGGATTAAGGAGAGAAAATAGAGAGGAAGATGAAGGAGCAGGATAGGTAGAGGGTGGAATGGTGTAAGAAACAAGATTAAAGATAAGAAGCATGGAGATGTAAAAGATAGGAAATAAGAGACAAAGGGTGAAGAGTGAAAGGAAGGAATGTGGAGGATGGAAGGAGTATGAAAGGAAAAGTAAGAAGAATGAAGGAGAGAAAGAGTGGAGGTGTTAAGGGTGGAGGATGAAGGATAGAAAAAGTGGAGGAAAATGAAGGAAGACAGGGTGGATGCTTCAAGAATCAAGAAAAAATAGTGTAAAAGTAAGAGATAAAGGACAGGAGGAATGGAAAATAAAGAATGAGTTGGAGGAGATGGAGGGTGGAGAGGTGAAAGAGTAGATGAGTTAGGGAGTAAGATGAGATGGAGAGAGTGAGTAACAAGATTAAAGATAAGAAGCATGGAGATGTAAAGGACAAGAAATGAGAGAAAGGGTGAAGAGGGAAAGGAAATAATGAGGATGGAAGGAGTATGAAAGGGAAAGTAAGAAGAATGAAGGAGAGAAAGAGAGGAGGTGTTCAGGATGGAGGATGAAGGAGAGAAAGGGTGGATCGGAGAAGGAGATGAAAGATGGAAAGGGTTGAGAATCATAGAATAAGAGATGAAGGATAGAAAAAGTGGAGAGGAAAATGAAGGAAGATGGGATGGGAGAGGTAGGAAGAAGACAGACAGGAACATGAAGGATTTAAAGGATAGAGGGGAAAGAAGAAAGATGAAGCTTGGGAGAGGGGAGAGGGAGGAAGATTGAGGAAAGAAAAAGTTGACAGGAGAAAGGGAGATGAGAGGAAGGGTGGAAAGGAAATAAGGAGAATTAGGGACAGAAAGGAGGGATGGTTAAAGGAAGATAAAAAATCCTCTTATCCATGAATGATAGAAAGGTTAGAGGGGGAAAAGAAAAAACAATGGATGGATAGCAGAGGAAGGAAGGAAGAAGAAAGAAAGGAAAATCAAGTGAAGAAGGATGAGAGAGAACCCTACTTCCCATCCATGAAGGATAGAAAGGCTGAGAGAAAAACTAAGGAAGTTTAAAGATACAAACAGTAGAAGATGATAGAATATGAAGGAAAGGAAAAGTAGATGGGTGAAACAGAGGGATTAAGGAGAGAAAGGATAGAGAGGAAGATGAAGGAGCAGGATAGGTAAGGGGTGGAAAGGTATAGGAAACAAGATTAAAAGAAGCATGGAGATGTAAAGGACAAGAAATAAAAGAAAGGGTGAAGAGTGAAAGGAAATAATGTGGAGGATGAAAGGAGTATGAAAGGGAATGTAAGAAGAATGAAGGACAGGAAGAGTGGAGGTGTTAAGGGTGGAGGATGAAGGAGAGAAATTGGAGAAGGAGATGAAAGATGGAAAGGGTTGAAAATCGAAGAATAAGATGAAGGATAGAAAAAGTGCAGAGGAAAATGAAGGAAGATGATAAAGGATAGATAAAGATAAAGGACAGGAAGGATGGAAGGGTTAAAAGAGAAAGATGGAGGACAGGAGGAATGGAAAATAAAGAATATGAGTTGAAGGAGGTGAAGAGTGGAAAGATGAAAGAGAAAATATGAAAGTGAGGAAGAATAGACAAGTTAGGGAGTGATATGAGATGGAGAGAGTGACTGAATAAAGAAATGAGAGAAAAGGATGATGTCTAAAGGAAAAAAGTGGAAGAGTGAGAAAGATGTAGGAGAGGAACAGTTGAGGGGAGTGGGAGGGAGAAGGAAGTGAAGGGTGGAGAGGTAAAGGAAAGGGAGGAAAATTACATACAGTTGAAAGAAGGTAAAGGAGAGAAAGGATAGAGGAAGAAAAGATGGAGCTGGATGATAGAAGGTAGAGTGATATAGGAAACAAGATTAAAGTTAGGAAGTGTGGAGATGTAAAAGAGGAAATAGGCTAGAAAGGGTGGAGAGGAAAATGAAGGAATGTAGGAGGAGGATGAGAGGAGCATGGAAGGGAAAAAATGAAGGAGAGGAAGAGTGGAGGGGAGATGAAGGGACGGATGGATAAGAGAAAAAAAGAAGAAGACAGACAGGAACATGAAGGATTTAAAGGGTAGAGAGGAAAGAAGAAAGATGAAGCTTGGATGGGAGAGGGAGGAAGATTTAGGAAAGAAAAGGTTGACAGGAGAAAGGGAGATGAGAGGAAGTGTGGAAAGGAAGGAAGGAAGAATTAGGGACAGAAAGGAGGGAAGATGGAGGAGCAGGATAGGTAGAGGGTGGAGTGGTATAGGAAATGAGAATAAGGATAGGAAGCATGGAGATGTAAAGGATAGAAAATAAAAGAGAAAGGGTGAAGAGGGAAAGGGAAGAATTAGGAGGACGGAAGGAGTATGAAAGGGAAAATAAGAAGAATGACGGAGAGAAAGAGTGGAGATGTTAAGGGTGGAGGATGATTGATTTTTAAACTCAACATTTATTAACCACTATGTACACTGTAAAAAAAACGTAATACACTACATTAACACATACATTATATAATTACATATCAGGTATCAAAGTTACATCAGCACATGTCCAAAACTCAACTGTCCATCTATTACAGAGCAGAGCACCCCCCCATAACCCCAAATCAGCTGGAAAGTCTCCAGGTCATGAGCAGCTCTGTAAAAACTAAACTCTACCAGCAGTCTGGACTTCACCATTCTGACAAAAACAGGAACCACATCAACATTCAGCTCTTCCTCCATCTTCCTCCTGCGGCTCACATACACCGCCATCTTTGCCTGTCCCAAAACAAAGTTCAATATCTGACACTTGTTCTTCTGTTGGCGAGTGTATTTAAAACCACAAATAAAAACCTGCTTCATAAAAATTTCTCCATATCTGCTAAAAATGGTTTCCAACAACACAAACAGAGCCGTCAGATTAGAGCACTCTGAGAAACAGTGAAACACCGTCTCTCTTTGGCTGCAGAAGGGGCATTTCTCCTCCACAGCAGCATTAATAACAGAGATAAAAAAGAGTTCACTGCTACAATGCTATGTAGGATCCTCCACTGCAAGTCCGCATGTTTCTTTGTTAAAGGAGGTTTATACAAAGACCTCCATGCTGGTTTGACGTCAGGGTCTAAGTCCAGATAAGTCCTCCACGGGGTGTCACTGCGTCCATTCAGTTTGTTCTGGTTCAAGGTTTTAACCATCAACTTATACAGAGTCTTTCCTGAGGCGTCCTCCAAAGAAGCTCCCACAGGGTCGACAGGCTCAAGTAAAGGACCAGAGCAGTTTTTGAAATCCGGAAACAGTCCAATGGTGGGATAGGGGTCCGTACAGTTTGGCAGCAGCGCGCCATCACAAAAGTCAGTTAACAGAAGGCATTGATGTCCTGTCAGCTTCTGTTTCTAATGTTTCAGTAACTGGTTTATGACTCGTAGGATAAGGATAAGGATAAGAAGCATGGAGATGTAAAGGATAGGAAATAAAAGAAAGGGTGAAGAGGGAAAAGAAATAATGAGGATGGAAGGAGTATGAGGGAAAGTGGAGAGGAAGAGTGGAGATGTTAAGGGTGGAGGATGAAGGAGAGAAAGGGTGGACCGGAGAAGGAGATGAAAGATGGAAAGGGTTGAAAATCATAGAATAAGAGATGAAGGATAGAAAAAGTGGAGAGGAAAATGAAGGAAGATGGGATGGGAGAGGTAGGAAGAAGACAGACAGGAACATGAAGGATTTAAAGTGTCAGGCTCGGGGAAGCAGGAGTGGACCCAAACGCAGAGGCCGGAATGCAGATATGATGAAAAACTCTTTTAATTGTGGATGGTCACGGACAGGTAAACAGGGCTGAACAGAACTAGCAGAAGGAACAACACAAAACGATCCAACAAATACTGAACAGGGAAACAGAAGAAAAACCCAGAAAACAAACTCAATGCCATCTATACTAACCCATCCAAAACCAAGCACAAACACAAACCCAAGCACACAACCCAACAAACTAATGATTCAATCCTCTAAAAGCCACCACCCAAATCATACAAGAAAACCCTATGAACTGAGGGACTAAACAGACGTGCAAAACCAGGAGAGCATGCAGGGAGCAAAGGAGGTGGTGCTCAGGAAGGGCCAGGACATGGGGAACCAGGAAGATGGTGCACAGGCAGATGGCTAGGACACTGGGAGCCAGGGAGATGGCACTCTGGTAGAAAGTCTGAGGCCAGACAGGGGCAGAGCATAAGAGTCCAGGTGGACGGCCAGGGGGCTGGACAGAGGCAGAGCCATAAAGTTGAGGGGGATGGCCTGGAGGCAAGACAGGCAGACTCTGGTGGCGACGCCACAGGGGATGCTGCACACTCGGGCGGCGACGCCACAGGGGATGCTGCACACTCGGGCGGCGACGCCACAGGGGATGCTGCACACTCGGGCGGCGACGCCACAGGGGATGCTGCACACTCGGGCGGCGACGCCACAGGGGATGCTGCAGACTCGGGCGGAGACGCAACAGGGGATGCTGCAGACTCTGGAACGGGGGGCTGGCACAGCTCCGGAACAAGGGATAGCTGCACTGGCCCAGCAGGGACGGAGGGTTGCTGCACGCCAGCAGGGACGGAGGGTTGCTGCACGCCAGCAGGGACGCTGGGGAGCAGAGACTCTGGGGCGCGGAGACTCTGAGGCGCTGGAGAGGACAGGCCAGGTGGCAAGGTGACCCAAGGAACGGTGTGGTCGTCTGCGTTGACGACCGGACCTCTGGTTGGCGCTCCGAGGGCCTCCCAGAGCCAACCGGGTGCCCAGGTAGGGGTTTTGGGTTGGTGCTGGCTCAGGAGTGGCAGGCTGCTGGCTAGCTGGCTCCTTGCTAGCAGTCTTAGATAACTGATAATAAAAGTACTTCAGCAAAGTCATCTGAGCTGGAATGTCTGGAGTGGAAGCCGAATGGCAGTGCTGGTGGTTGGCAAGCTTGGAGGCCCCTCTGGCTGATCGAGGTCCCCCCAGTGCCAGACGGGTTCCTTGAAAACAGTTTGTCTCTGCTGGGTCCATTACTGGTTGGATCGTTCTGTCAGGCTCGGGGAAGCAGGAGTGGACCCAAACGCAGAGGCCGGAATGCAGATATGATGAAAAACTCTTTTAATTGTGGATGGTCACGGACAGGTAAACAGGGCTGAACAGAACTAACAGAAGGAACAACACAAAACGATCCAACAAAGACTGAACAGAAAACCCGAACTTAAAGAAACTGAACTAACAAGGAGATGAGGTGCAGGTGGGGAGATGGGTGGAGAACTGGAGAGGGGAATGAACATACAGGGAGCTGATTGGCTGAGGACACACAGGGAGCGGGGCAGGGCTGACGAGGCTAACACAGGGCAGGTATGGGGAAGACAGCAGGGCAGGGCTAACGAGTCCAAATGCAGGGCAGGTGTGGAGGAGCACATGAACACACAAGGGAAACAGAAGAAAAACCCAGAAAACAAACTCAATGCCATCTATACTAACCCATCCAAAACCAAGCACAAACACAAACCCAAGCACACAACCCAACAAACTAATGATTCAATCCTCTAAAACCCACCACCCAAATCATACAAGAAAACCCTATGAACTGAGGGACTAAACAGACGTGCATAACCAGGAGACCCCACAGAACACAACATAAGACCAAAAAAACACCCAAAGTCCAGGCAAGATGTGACATTAAAGGGTAGAGAGGAAAGAAGATGAAGCTTGGATGGGAGAGGGAGGAAGATTTAAGTAAAAAAAAAAGTTGACAGGAGAAAGAGAGATGAGAGGAAGGGTGGAAATGAAGGTGAATTAGAGACAGAAAGGAGGGATGGTTAAAGGAAGATAGAAATGCTCTTATCCATGAATGATAGTAAGGTTAGAGAGTGACAAGAAAAAACAATGGATGGATAGCAGAAGAAGGAAGAAGAAAGAAAGAAAAATCAAGTGAAGAAGGATGGGAGAGAACCCTACTTCCCATCCATGAAGGATAGAAAGGATGGAGAGAAGTTGAAAGAAACAAAAGTTGGATAGGAGAGAGAAAAACTAAGTTTAAAGATACAACAGTGGAGGATGATAGAACAAACAGAGGGATTAAGGAGAGAAAGGATAGAGGGGAAGATGGAGGAGCCGGATAGGTAGAAGGTGGAATGGTATAGGAAACAAGATTAAAGATAAGAAGCATGGAGATGTAAAGGATAGAAAATAAAAGAAAGGGTGAAGAGAAAAAGGAAGGAATGTGGAGGATGAAAGGGAAAGTAAGAAGAATGAAGGACAGGAAGAAAGGAGATGTTAAGGGTGGAGGATGAAGGAGAGAAAGATGGAAAGGCTTGAGAATCTAAGAATAAGAGATGAAGGATAGAAAAAGTGGAGGAAAATGAAGGAAGATGAAGAGAAAGGGTGGATGGTTCAAGAATCAAGAAAAAGAATAGTGTAAAGGAAGGAGATGAAGGACAGGAGGAATGGAAAAGAAAGAATGAGTTGAAGGAGATGGAGGGTGGAGAGGTGAAAGAGAAAACAAAAGAGAGGAAGAGTAGATGAGTTAGGGAGCAAGGTGTAAAGACTGATAATTACACCTTGAGGTGGACGGGCAGTCCACGCCTTTACTTGAAGAGTTTACCAACTTTTATGTAAACAGTGTCACGGCTCTTGTCAATCAGATGTAATTGTCTTTTTAAGGTGCTGACGTGCTACGGTAAGCGTATTGTATCATTTCCGGTTGCCAACTGTGTCTACTGATAGCGTTGTTGCTGCTCTCATCTCAGTTGATTTTCCTATATATATCACATTACTGTGGATTAATATCTGCTGTATATTTAAACTTTCGCTAGATGTACACAAGCACTCTCAGCGCTTTTCTCGCTAATCGCACAAGTTGTTAGTCACTTTAGCTCTGCAGCTAGCACTAGCAGCTAATTTAAACTAAGCAGTTAGCGATGGCTTCTCTCTCTCCCTCTCGTTCTCCCGCTCTCCCTCTTGCTCGGTGTGTCAAATGTTTAGTTATTCCTCTGCCTCCTTTAGTGATAGTGGTAAGTGTAATAAATGTAGTTTATTTGCAGCACTGGAGGCAAGGCTTAGTGAATTGGAAGCGCGGCTCCGCACCATGGAAAAACAATCAGCTGCTAATATAGTTAGCCAGCCCCTAGTATCCGGTGCGGGTCGACCTAGCGTAGCTCCCAGTCCCCCGGTAGCTCCCGAGCAGCCCTGCTGGGTGACTGTCCGAAGGAAGCATAGCCCTAAGCAGAAGCCCACGGTTCACCACCAACCAGTTCATGTTTCTAACAGGTTCTCCCCACTCAGCGACACACCCGCCGAGAAACAAACTCTGATTATTGGCAGCTCCATAGTCAGAAACGTGAAGTTAGCGACACCAGCAGCTATAGTTAAATGTATTCCTGGGGCCAGAGCGGGCGACATTGAGTCAAATTTAAAACTGCTGGCTAAGAATAAACGTAAATATGGTACGATTGTCATCCATGTCGGCGGCAACGACTCCCGATTACGCCAATCGGAGATCACCAAAATTAATGTTGAGTCGGTGTGAACATTTGCAAAAACAATGTCGGACTCCGTAATTTTCTCTGGACCGCTGCCTAATCTGACCAGTGATGTCATGTATAGCCGCATGTCACAATTTAACCGCTGGTTGTCGAGGTGGTGTCCAGCAAACGATGTGGGCTTCATAGATAATTGGCAGACTTTCTGGGGAAGACCTGGTCTGATTAGGAGAGACGGCATACATCCCACTTTGGATGGAGCTGCTCTCATATCCAGAAATATGGCCAAGTTTATTAGTAAACCAAAACCATGACAACCCAGAGTTGAGACCAGGAGGCAGAGCTGCAGTCCTACACGCTTCTCTGCGCTTCCATTAGAGCAGTTACCCACCCAAAACCACATAGAGACTGTGTCTGTCCCCCGACCACATAAATCAATTAAATCCAAAGTAAACAAAAGAAGAGTCATTCATGAAAATCTAGTAAAACTTAAAACCACTACTGCAATAGTACAACAAAATAAGATAATTAAATGTGGACTCTTGAACATTAGATCTCTTTCATCTAAAGCTGTTTTAGTAAACGATTTAATTTCAGATCATCATATTGATTTATTTTGTCTCACTGAAACCTGGCTGTGTCATGCCTAAATGAATCCACTCCCCCCAGTCATATTAATACTCATATTCCTCGAGACACTGGCCGAGGAGGAGGAGTTGCAGCCATTTTCAACTCAAGCCTAATCATCAACCCTAGACCTAAATTTAATTATAACTCATTCAAAAGCCTTGTTCTTAGTCTCTCTCAGCCAACCTGGAAAACTTTACAGCCAGTTCTATTTGTTATAGTGTATCGTCCTCCTGGCCCGTACTCTGAATTCCTATCTGAATTCTCAGAGTTTTTGTCGTATTTAGTCCTTAGTACAGATAAAGTAATTATAGTAGGTGATTTTAATATTCATGTGGACGTTGATAGTGACAGTCTCAGCACTGCATTTATCTCATTATTAGACTCAATTGGCTTCTCTCAGTGTGTAAATAATCCCACTCACCGTCTTAACCACACCCTAGACCTTGTTCTGGCTTATGGGATTGAAATTGAACATTTAATAATTTTTCCACAAAATCCTATTTTGTCAGATCATTTTTTTAATAACTTTTGAATTCCTATTACTGGATTATACACCATTAGACAAAAATGTCCTCACTAGATGTCTATCTGATAGTGTTGTAGATAAATTTAAGGAAGCAATTCCGTCAGTACTGAATTCACTGCCATGTCTCAATACTACAGAGGACTCTTATGTTAACTTTAGTCCCTCCCAAATTGATAATCTTATTGATAGTGCTGCAGGCTCACTAAGACAAACACTCGACTCCATCGCCCACTTAAAAAAGAAGATAACAAAACATAAGAGGTTAGCTCCATGGTATAACTCCCAAACCCGCAAATTAAAGCAAACATCACGAAAATTGGAAAGAATTTGGCGTTCCACCAAAGTAGAAGAATCTCGCTTAGTCTGGCAAGGTAGTCATATGGGAAGGCCCTCTGTAATGCCAGAGCCGCCTATTACTCAGCATTAATAGAAGAGAATAAAAACTGCCCTAGGTTCCTTTTCAGCACTTTGGCCAGGATGACAAAGAGTCATAACTCTACTGATCCATGTATTCCTATAGCTCTCAGTAGTAACGACTTTATGAGCTTCTTTAATGATAAAATTCTAACTATTAGAGACAAAATTAACCACCTCCTGCCCTCGACAGGCACCGTTCTCTCCCCAAACACAGGAACCTTAGTAACAGCAGTAAATCCTGACATATATTTGGACTGTTTTTCTCCAGTAGACTTGTCTGAACTAACTTCAATGATTTGTTCAGCTAAACCATCAACCTGTCTCTTAGATCCCATCCCAACTAGGCTGCTTAAGGCTTAGTGAGCACTTCTTTACTAGATATGATCAATTTGTCTTTAGTAACAGGCTATGTACCACAGTCCTTTAAAGTAGCTGTAATTAAACCTCTTAAACCTAGGTCAAAGCAGATGGCCGCCCACCAAGAGCCGGGGTCTGCTTGAGGTTTCTACCCGTTAAAGGGGAGTTTTTCCTTACCGCTGTCGCCAAGTGCTTGCTCATGGGGGAATTGTTGGGTCTCTGTAAATTAAAGAGTACGGTCTTGACCTGCTCTATGTGAAAAGTGCCTTGAGATGACTTCTGTTGTGATATGGCGCTATATAAATAAAAATTGATTGATTGATTGATTGAAGGTGGAGATTGAGAGAGTGAATGAGTAAAGAAATGAGAGAAAGGCCAGAGAGATACAGGAAGAATAATGAAGGATAGGAAGAGTTGAGGGGGAAAGTAGGCAGATGAAAGACAGGAACATAAAGAATGAATTAAAGAGATGATGTTGAGAAATAGAGAAAGGAATATGAAGAAGCAAAAGAAAGGGAAATGAATAAGAGGACAGGGGGAAATGTAAAGGATAGAAGATGACAGAAGAGAGGTTGATGGGAGAGGGAGGAAGATGTAGGAGAGGAAAAGTTGATGAGATACAGGGAGATGAAGAAATGAAGGAAAAAAGGACAAGAAAGTAGATCAATAAACAGTTAAGACAGAAGATTAAGGAGGGAAGGGATGGATGGGTAAAACAAGAAAGATGAAGGAGAGGAGGAATGTAGAATAAAAGGATAGTTGGAGAAGGAGGGTGGAGAGGTGAAAGAAAACATGAAAGAGAGGAAGAGTAGATGAGTTAGGGAGCAAGATGTTGATGGAGAGAGTGAATATAGAAATGAGAGAAAAGGATGATGTCTGAAGGAAGAAAGTGGAAGAGTGAGAAAGATGTAGGAGAGGAACAGGAAAGGAAAAAGAAAATTACAGATACAGCTGAAAGAAGGTAAAGGAGAGAAAGGATGGAGAGGAAAAGGGGAGAGAGAAAGAGTTGGTGGGAAAGAAGGGGAGACAGAGAGGTAAAAGAATATCAATGACAGGAAGTGAAGAGTAATGAGATGAGAAAGAAGAAGGACAGAGAGGAAGGAAGTTGATGATAGAACAAATGGAAAGGAAAATGAAACAAGAACAGGTAGAGTGGAGAGGTGTGAGGAGGATTAAGAAGATGAACAGAGAGGAAAGGAGGGAGAATGAATGAGAGGGAGGGTGGATGGAGAGGAATGGAGATGAAAGAGCAATGGTGGAGAGACAACTAATATAAAGGCTGGAGAGATACAAGAAGAATGATGAAGGATTGGAAGGGTTGAGGGGAGAAGAAGGAAGATGAAAGACAGGAACATAAAGAATGAATTAAAGAGATGATGTTGAGAAATAGGAAGGATGAAAAAGTGAAAAAGTGGAGGAAAATGAAGGAAGAATGGAGAAAGGGTGGATGGTTAAAGAATCAAGAAAAAGAATAGTGTAAAGGTAGGAGATAAAGGACAGGAAGGATGGATAGGTAAAATGAGAAAGATAAGGGACAAGAGGAATGGAAAATAAAGAATATGAGTTGAAGTAAATAATGATTAAAAAAGAAGGGTGGATGGTTAAATTAGATGATTATAAAAAATCCCTTCCATTCATGAAGAACTGAAAGGATGAAGAGGTAAAGGAAAGGTATGAAAATGGACAGGAAGGATGGCAGAGCAAGGTAGAGAAAAAATAGAAAGGATGAAGAGGTAAAAGAAAAGGGAAGGAAAAGAAAAGGGAGGATGGGTGGATGGATAGCAGAGGAAGGAAGAAGAAAGGAAAATCAAGTGAAGGAGGACGGGAGAGAGCCCTACCTCCCATCCATGAAGGACAGAAAAGTCAATGATAGTGGAGGAGAAAGAGGAAAGGTCATTAGGTAAAGGAAGCAAGGTGGAAGAAAAGAAAAGAAAGTGATGGTGAGAGGGTGGATGGTAGAAGTAGGAAGGTGAAGGGAGGAAGATGGAAGATGAAGGATGACTAAGAAGGATGCAATACAAAGGAAAAGGAAGGAAAGGAAAGGTGGAGAGGCAAAGGAAGGAGAGGAGAGACAGTAAGATCAAAAGGATGAGAGAGGAAGAACAAATGAGGAAGATGGACAGAAAACAAAGTAGAGGGAGGGTGGGTAGGAGAGGGAGGGTAAATAAGAAAAAGGGAAGTTGGAAAGAGCATTTAAGGGAAAGAAAGAAAAGGACAGGAAGAATGGAGGTGTAAAGGAGAGAGGGTGAAGGAGAGAAAGGGTGGACTGGAGATGAAGATGAATGATGAAGGATGGAAAGGTTTGAGAAGGAAAGGATAGGAGATGAAGGAAAGAAACATGGGACAAACATGAAGGAGGACGAAGAAAAGAAAGGGTGGGTGTTAAAGAAAGTAGAACAAGAAACAGAATAGCATAAAGGTAAAGAAAGAAGATGGATGGATGGATGGATGGGTAAAACAAGAAAGATGAAGGAGAGGAACAGTTGAGGGGAGTGAGAGGGAGAAGGAAGTGAAGGGTGGAGAGGTAAAGGAAAGGGAGGAAAATTACAGATACAGTTGAAAGAAGGTAAAGGAGAGAAAGGATGCAGAGGAAGAAAAGAGGAAGTAGCTGGGTGATAGAAGGTAGAGTGGTATAGGAAACAAGATTAAAGTTAGGAAGTGTGGAGATGTAAAAGAGGAAAAGGGATAGAAAGGCTGGAGAGGTAAATGAAGAAATGTAGGAGGAGGATGAAGGGAACATGGAAGAGGAAAAACATGAAGGAGAGAAAAGTGGAAGAGAGATGAAGGGATGGATGGATGGGAGAGGAAGGAAGAAGAAGGACAGGAACATGAAGGATTTAATGGATAGAGAGGAAAGAAGATGAAGCTTGGATGGGAGGGAGAGGAAGATTTAGGAAAGAAAAAGTTGACAGGAGAAAGAGATGAGAGGAAGTGTGGAAAGGAAATAAGGAGTATGAGGGACAGAAAGGAGGGATGGTTAAAGGAAGAGAAATTGCTCTTATCCATGAATGATAGAAAGGTTCAGAGAAAAACTAAGTTTAAAGATACAACAGTAGAAGATGATAGAATATAAATGAAAGGAAAAGTGGATGGATGAAACAGGGGGATTAAGGAAAGAAAGAATGGAGAGAAAGAAAGGAAGATGGAGGAGCAGGATAGGTAGAGGGCAGAGTGGTATAAGAAACAAGAATAAGGATAGGAAGCATGGAGATGTAAAGGACAAGAAATAAAAGAAATGCTGAAGAGGAAAAAGGAAAGAATGTGGGGGATGAAAGGAGTATGAAAGGGAAAATAAGAATGAAGGACAGGAAGAGTGGAGATGTTAAGGGTGGAGGATGAAGGAGAGAAAGATGGAAAGGGTTGAAAATCAAAGAATAAGAGATGAAGGATAGAAAAAGTGGAGGAAAATGAAGGAAGTTGATGAAGAGACAGGGTGGATGTTAAAGAATAGAGATGAAGGACAGGAGGAATGGAAAACAAAGAATAAGAGTTGGAGGAGATGGAGGGTGGAGAGGTGAAAGAGAAAACATGAATGAGAAGAAGAGTAGATGAATTACAGAGCGAGATGGAGAGAGTGAATGAGTAAAGAAATGAGAGAAAGGCCAGAGAGATACAGGAAGAATAATGAAGGATAGGAAGGGTTGAGGGGAGAAGGAGGAAGATGAAAGACAGGAACATAAAGAATGAATTAAAGAAATGGTGTGTTGGAGAAATAAAGAAAGGAATATGAAGGACGGGGAAATGTAAAGGATAGAAGATGACAGAAGAGAGGTGGCTGGGAGAGGGAGGAAGAAGCAGGAAAGGAAAAGTTGACAGGAGAAAGGGAATGAAAGAAATGAAGGAAAAAAGGACAGGAAGGTGATGTAAATAATGATGAAAAGAAGGGTGGATGGTTAAATGAAAGAAGATAAAAAAAAATCCCTTCCATCCATGAAGAACTGAAAGGATGAAGAGATAAATGAAAAAAAGATGTAAGGAAAGGAAGGAAAATGGACAGGAAGGATGGTAGAGCAAGAAAGAGAAAAAATAGAAAGGGTGAAGAGGTAAAAGAAAAGGGAAGGAAAAGAAAGGAGAGGCTGGGTAGATGGATAGAGGAAGGAAGAAGAAAGGAAAATCAAGTGAAGAAGGACGGGAGAGATCCCTGCCTCCCATCCATGAAGGACAGAAAGGCTGAGAGAAAATTAAGGAAGATTAAAAGATACAAACAGAAGATGATAGAATATAAAGGAAAGGAAAAGTGGATGGGTGAAACAGAGGGATTAAGGAGAGAAAGAATAGAGAGGAAAATGAAGGAGAAGGATAGGTAGAGGGTGGAAAGGTATAGGAAATAAGATATAAGATAGGAAGCATGGAGATGTAAAGGATAGAAAATAAAAGAAAGGGTGAAGAGGAAAAGGAAGGAATGTGGAGGATGGAAGGAGTATGAAAGGAAAAGTAAGAAGAATGAAGGAGAGAAAGAGTGGAGGTGTTAAGGGTGGAGGATGAAGGATAGAAAAAGTGGAGGAAAATGAAGGAAGACAGGGTGGATGGTTCAAGAATCAAGAAAAAAATAGTGTAAAGGTAGGAGATAAAGGACAGGAGGAATGGAAAATAAAGAATGAGTTGGAGGAGATGGAGGGTGGAGAGGTGAAAGAGAAAACATGAATGAGAGGAAGAGTAGATGAATTAAGGAGCGAGATGGAGAGTGAATAGGTAAAGAAATGAGAGAAAGGCCAGAGAGATACAGGAAGAACGATGAAGGATAGGAAGAGTTGAAGGGAGAAGAAGGAAGATGAAAGACAGGAAAATAAAGAATGAATTAAAGAGATGATGAGAAATAGAGAAAGGAATATGAAGAAGGAAAAGGAAAGAAATGTATAAGAGGACAGGGGGAAATGTAAAGGATAGAAGATGATGGAGATGAGAGGTGGATGGGAGAGGGAGGTGTTCAAAGAGATGAAATGTACATGGATAAATGAAGGAAAATAAAGATTTTGCAGAAGGATAGAAGATGAAGGTAAATAAAAGATAGAAAAGAGAAGAGGGAAGGGTGGAGAGGTATTTCAACAAAAATGCAAAAACATGACATCAAGCCTTCACATTCAGATACATATACAGAGACCCTCCTCCCCCTCACTACAAACAGCGCCGTCTATACACCAACAATATCATTTAGCAGACTGTAATAAACATATTCAGCCCCAAGATAGAAAGGATAGAAAGATGAAGGAAGCTGAAAGAGAAAACTTGGATGGAGTAAGATGTAGGAGAGGAACAGTTGAGGGGTAAAGGAAAGGGAGGAAAATTACAGATACAGTTGAAAGAAGGTAAAGGAGAGAAAGGATGGAGAAGAATAAGAGAAGAGGAAGGAGCTGGGTGATAGCAGGTGGAGTGATATAGGAAACAAGATTAAAGTTAGTAAGCGTGGAGATATAAAGGATAGAAAATAAAAGAAAGGGTGAAGAGGAAAAGGGAAGAATGTGGAGGATGGAAGGAGTATGAAAGGGAAAATAAGAATGGAGGAGAGAAAGAGAGGAGGTGTTAAGGGTGGAGGATGAAGGAGAGAAAGATGGAAAGGCTTGAGAATCTAAGGATAAGAGATGAAGGATAGAAAAAGTGCAGAGGAAAATGAAGGAAGATGATGAAGAGAAAGGGTGGATGGTTAAAGAATCAAGAAAAAGAATAGTGTAAAAGTAGGAGATAAAGGACAGGAAGGATGGATAGGTAAAATGAGAAAGATGAGGGACAAGAGGAATGGAAAATAAAGGGTGGAGAGGTGAAAGAGAAGACAAGTTACAGAGTGAGATCGAGATGGAAAGAGTGAGTTGGTGAAGAAATGAGAGAAAGACCAGAGAGATGGATAGGAAGGGTTGAGAAGAAAAGAAGAAAGATGAAAGACAGGAACATAAAGAATGAATTAAAGAAATGGTTTTAAGAAAGAGATAGGAATATGAAGAAGAGGGAGGAAGAAGCAGGACAGGAAAAGTTGATGAGAGACAGGGAGATGAAGAAGTGAAGGAAAAAAGGACAAGAAGGTGGAGATGTAAATAATGATAAAAAAGAAGGGTGGATGGTTAAATGAAAGAAGATTACAAAATCCCTTCCATCCATGAAGAATTGAAAGGATGAAGAGATAAATGAAAAAAAGATGTAAGGAAAGGAAGGAAAATGGACAGGAAGGATGGTAGGGCAAGTATGAGAAAAAAATAGAAAGGGTGAAGAGGTAAAAAAGGGAAGGAAAAGAAAGGAGAGGATGGGTAGATGGATAGCAGAGGAAGGAAGAAGAAAGGAAAATCAAGTGAAGGAGGATGGGAGAGAGCCCTACCTCCCATCCATGAAGGAAAAATGATGGAGATGAAGATGGAGAGGAAAAGTAGTGGAAGAAGAGATGAGGGATAGAAAGGTACAGAGTTAGACAAAAGGAGGATGGAAGGATCATTTAAAGGGAAAGAAAGAGGGTGGGTAGGAGAGGAAGGATAAATATGATGAAAGATAAAGCAGGTGGAACAGTAAAGGAAGATGAGGGATAGAAAGGTGGAGAGGCAGAGGAAGGAAGTGGAAGGAACATTTAGGAAAGAGAAGGACAGGAAGAGTAGAGGTGTAAAGGAGAGAGGGTGAGAGAAAAACTAAGTTTAAAGATAAAACGGTGGAAGATGATAGAATATAAAGGAAAGGAAAAGTGGATGGGTGGAACAGAGGGATTAAGGAGAGAAAGAATAGAGAGGAAGATGAAGGAGCAGGATAGGTAGAGGGTGGAAAGGTATAGGAAACAAGATTAAAGACAGGAAGCATGGAGATGTAGATAGGAAATAAAAGAAAGGGTGAAGAGTGAAAGGAAATATGTGGAGGGTGGAAGGAGTATGAAAAGGAAAGTAAGAAGAATGAAGGAGAGAAAGAGTGGAGATGTTAAGGGTGGAGGATGAAGGAGAGAAAGATGGAAAGGCTTGAGAATCTAAGGATAAGAGATGAAGGATAGAAAAGTGGAGAGGAAAATGAAGGAAGATGATGAAGAGGAAAGGGTGGATGGTTAAAGAATAGTGTGAAGGTAAAAGTAGGAGATGAAGGAGGGGAAGGGTGGATGAGTAAAACCAGAGAGATGAAGGACAGAAGGAATGGAAAACAAAGAATATGAGTTGGAGGAGATGGAGGGTGGAGAGGTGAAAGAGTAGATGAGTTAGGGAGTGAGATGAGATGGAGAGAGTGAGTGGGTGAAGAAATGAGAGAAAGACCGGAGGGATGGATAGGAAGGGTTGAGGAGAAAAGAAGAAAGACAGGAACATAAAGAAAGAATTATAGAAATGAAGTAGTTGAGAAACAGAGGAAGGAATATGAAGAAGGAAATGAATAAGAGGACAGGGGGAAATGTAAAGATAGACGGAGAAGAGAGGTGGATGGGAGAGGGAGGAAGAAGTGGGAGAGGAAAAGTTGATGAGAGACAGGGAGATGAAGAAATGAAGGAAAATTGAAGACATGAAGGTGGAGATGTAAATAATTAGATAAAGAAGAAAGAAAAATATCCCTTCCATCCATGAAGGATGGAAAGGAAAGAGGTAAAGGAAAAAAGATGTAAGGAAAGGAAGGAAAATGGACAGGAAATAAGAAGGAAAGGAAAAGTAGATGGGTGAAACAGGGGGATTAAGGAGAGAAAGAATAGAGAGGAAGATGAAGGAGCAGGATAGGTAGAGGGTGGAAAGGTATAGGATTTAAGATTACATGGAGATGTAAAGGATAGAAAATAAAAGAAAGGGTGAAGAGGAAAAGGGAAGAATGTGGAGGATGGAAGGAGTATGAAAGGAAAAGTAAGAAGAATGAAGGAGAGAAAGAGAGGAGATGTTAAGGGTGGAGGATGGATAGAAATTGGAGAAGGAGATGAAAGATGGAAAGGGTTGAAAATCGAAGAATGAGAGATGAAGGACAGAAAAAGTGGAGGAAAATGAAGGAAGATGAAGAGAAAGGGTGGATGTTAATGAATAGCATAAAAGTAAAGTTATCATTTTATAAATCTTTTGTATACATATATATATACATACAAATATATACATATATACATATATACACACATACATACACACATGTATACATATATATACATATATATACACACACACATATATACATACATATACATATATATATGTATATATATATATATACACACACAGACATACATACATATAAATCATACACATATATATACACATATACATATATACACATGTATACATATAAATACATACATGCATACATACATACATACATACATATATATACACATATATATACACATACATAGACACACACACACACACACACATACATATATACACACACACATATATACATATATAGACACATACACATATATACACATATATATACATAAACATACATTTACACATATATACACATATATATACATAAACATACATTTACACACATATATATATAAACATTTATATATACATATATATATTAATATATACACAATGTATATATTTATGTATATATCAAATATATACATTAACATATACGAATTAATATATGCATATATACATTAATATGTACATAAATATATACATTGTGTGTGTGTGTGTGTGTGTGTATTAAATATATACATTAATATATACGGATCAATCTATACATATATACATCAATACATACATCAATATATACATTATGCATATATTGAATATATACATTAATAAATACATAAATATATACACATGTATATACATATACATATATATACATATACACATACATATACATAAATATATACATAAATATATACATATATACATATACACATTAATAATAATAATAATATACATTGTGTATATATTAAATATATACATTAATATATACGGATTAATCTATACATATATACATTAATATATACATAAATATAGAGAGTGAGTGAATAAAGAAATGAGAGAAAAGGATGATGTCTAAAGGAAAAAAGAAGAGTGAGAAAGATGCAGGAGAGGAACAGTTGAGGGGAGTGAGAGGGAGAAGGAAGGCAAGGGTGGAGAGGTAAAGGAAAGGGAGGAAAATTACAGATACAGTTGAAAGAAGGTAAAGGAAAGAAAGGATGGAGAGGAAGAAAAGATGAAGGAGCTGGATGATAGAAGGTGGAGTGATATAGGAAACAAGATTAAAGTTAGGAAGTGTGGAGATGTAAAAGGAAAAAGGATAGAAAGGCTGGAGAGGTAAATGTAGGATTGAAGGAGGAGGATGAGAGGAACATGGAAGAGGAAAAACATGAAGGAGAGAAAAGTGGAAGAGAGATGAAGGGATGGATGGATGGGAGAGGAAGGAAGAAGGACCAGAACATGAAGGATTTAAAGGATAGAGTGGAAAGAAGAAAGATGAAGCTTGGATGAGAGGGAGAGGAAGATTGAGGAAAGATGGTTGACAGGAGAAAGGAAGACGAGAGGAAGTGTGGAAAGGAAGGAAGGAAGAATTAGGGACAGAAAGGAGGGATGGTTAAATAAAGGAAGATAAAAATTCCTCCCATCCATGAAGGATAGAAAGGCTCAGAGAAAAACTGAGTTTAAAGATACAACAGTGGAAGATGATAGAATATAAATGAAAGGAAAACAGGGGGATTAAGGAGAGAAAGGATAGAGAGGAAGATGAAGGAGCAAGATAGGTAGAGGGTGGAATGCTAGAGTTGGAGGAGATGGAGGGTGGAGAGGTGAAAGAGAAAACATGAATGAGAGGAAGAGTAGATGAATTAGGGAGCGAGATGAGATGGAGAGAGTGAATGAGTAAAGAAATGAGAGAAAGGCCGGAGAGATATGGGAAGAATGATGAAGGATAGGAAGAGTTGAGGGGAGAAGAAGGAAGATGAAAGACAGGAACATAAAGAATGAATTAAAGAAATGGTGTGTTTGAGAAATAGAGAAAGGAATATGAAGAAGAAAGAAAAGGGAGGGAAATGAATAAGAGGACAGGGGGAAATGTAAAGGACAGAAGATGATGGAGAAGAGAGGAAGAAGGAAGAGAAGAAAAGTTGAGACAGGGAGATGAAGAAATGAAGGGAAAAAGGACAGGAGGGTGGAGATGTAAATAATGATGAAAAGAAGGGTGGATGGTTAAATGAAAGAAGATTGTAAAAAAATCCCTTCCATTCATGAAGGATTGAAAGGATGAAGAGGTAAAAGAAAAGGGAAGGAAAAGAAAGGAAAGAGTGGATAGTAGAAGTAGAAAGGCAAAGGATAGAATTTTTGGAGATGTGAAGGGAGGAAGATGGCAGATGAAGGATGACTAAGAAGGATGCAATACAAAGGAAAAGGAAGGAAAGGGAAGGTGGAGAGGCAAAGGAAGGAGAAGAGAGACAGTAAGATCAAAAGGATGAGAGAGGAAGAACAAACGAGGAAGATGGACAGAAAACAAAGTAGAGGGAGGGTAAATAAAGATAAAGCAGGTGGAGCAGTGAAGGAAAAAGATGAGGGATAGAAAAGTGGAGAGGTAGAGGAAGGAAGTTGGAAAGAGCATTTAAGGGAAAGAAAGAAAAGGACAGGAAGAGTGGAGGTGTAAAGGAGAGAGGGTGAAGGAGAGAAAGGGTGGACTGGAGATGAAGATGAAAGATGGAAAGGGTTGAGAAGGAAATAATATGAGATGAAGGAAAGAAACATGGAGGACGAAGAAAGAAAGGGTGGATGTTAAAGAAAGTTGATCAAGAAACAGAATAGCATAAAGGTAAAGACAGAAGATGGATAGACAGGTAAAACAAAAAAGATGAAGGAGAGGAGGAATGTAGAATAAAAGGATAGTTGGAGAAGGAGGGTGGAGAGGTGAAAGAAAACATGAAAGCGAGGAAGAGTAGACAAGTTAGGGAGTGAGATGAGATGGAGAGAGTGACGGATGATGTCTAAAGGAAAAAAGTAGAAGAGTGAGAAAGATGCAGGAGAGGAACAGTTGAGGAGAGTGAGAGGGAGAAGGAAGTGAAGGTTGGAGAGGTAAAGGAAAGGGAGGAAAATTACAGATACAGTTGAAAGAAGGTAAAAGAAAGGATGGAGAGGAAGAAAAGATGAAGGAGCTGGATGATAGAAGGTAGAGTGATATAGGAAACAAGATTAAAGTTAGGAAGTGTGGAGATGTAAAAGAGGAAATAGGATAGAAAGGTGGAGAGATAAATGAAGGAATGTAGGAGGAGGATGAGAGGAGCATGGAAGAGGAAAAAAATGAAGGAGAGGAAGAGTGGAGGGGAGATGAAGGGACAGATGGATAAGAGAGGAAAGAAGAAGACAGACAGGAACATGAAGGATTTAAAGGGTAGAGAGGAAAGAAGAAAGATGAAGCTTGGATGGGAGAGGGAGGAAGATTGAGGAAAGAAAAGGATGACAGGAAAGGGAGATAAGAGGATGTGTGGAAAGGAAGGAAGGAAGGAATAACAGAACAGAAAGGAGGGATAGTTAAACAAAGGAAGATAAAAATTTAAAGATACAACAGTGGAAGATGAAAGAATATAACTGAAAGGAAAAGTGGATGGATGAAACAGGGGGATTAAGGAAAGAAAGAATAGAGAGGAAGAAAGGAAGATGGAGGAGCAGGATAGGTAGAGGGTGAAATGGTATAGGAAACAAGAATAAGGATAGGAAGCATGGAGATGTAAAAGATAGGAAATAAAAGAAAGAGTGAAGAGGGAAAGGGAAGAATGTGGAGGATGAAAGGAGTATGAAAGGGAAAGTAATTAGAATGAAGGACAGGAAGAGTGGAGGTGTTAAGGGTGGAGGATGAAGGAGAGAAGGTGTGGATTGGAGAAGGAGATGAAAGATGGAAAGAGTTGGTAAAGGAAAAAAAGAAGATGTAAGGAAAGGTATGAAAATGGACAGGAAGGATGGTAGAGCAAGTAAGACAAAAATAGAAAGGGTGAAGAGGTAAAAGAAAAGGGAAGGAAAAGAAATAAGAGGATGGGTGGATAGAGATGAAGATGGAAAGGATAAGTAGTGGAAGAAGAGATGAGGGATAGAAAGGTGAAGAGGCAGAGGAAGGAAGTGGAAGGAACATTTAAGAGAAAGAAAGAAAAAGACAGGAAGAGTAGAGGTGTAAAGGAGAGAGGGTGAGAGAAAAACTAAGTTTAAAGATAAAATGGTGGAAGATGATAGAAGATAAAGGAAAGGAAAAGTGGATGGGTGAAACAGGGGGATTAAGGAGAGAAAGGATAGAGAGAAAGATGAAGGAGCAGGATGGGTAGAGAGTGGAATGGTATAAGAAACAAGATTAAAGGTAGGAAGCATGGAGATGTAAAAGATAGGAAATAAAAGAGAGAAAGGGTGAAGAGGGAAAGAATGAGGAATAAGCATGAAAGGGAAAATAAGAATGAAGGACAGGAAGAGAGGAGATGTTAAGGGTGGAGGATGAAGGAGAGAAAGATGGAAAGGCTTGAGAATCTAAGGATAAGAGATGACGGATAGAAAAAGTGGAGAGGAAATGTTAAAGAATAGTGTAAAGGTAAAGTTAGGAGATGAAGGAGGGGAAGAGTGGATGGGTAAAATGAGAAAGATGAAGGGCAGGAGGAATGGAGAACAAAGAATGAGTTGAAGCAGATGGAAGGTGGAGAGGTGAAAGACGAAAGGATGAAGGATGGGAGAGAGCCCTACCTCCCATCTATGAAGGATAGAAAGGATGGAGAGAAGTTGAAAGAGACAAAAGGTGGATAAGCGAGAGAGGGCGACAGAGAGGAAAGAAGTAAGATCAAGCAGAGGAAGGGTGGAGGGGAAAGGAAGGATGGTGAAAGAAAGGAAGAAGATCCAAGAAGATCTTCCTCCAATCCATGAAGGATAGAAAAGTCAATTAGTTGAGGAGGAAGAGCAAAGGTCATTAGATAAAGGAAGCACGGTGGAAGAAAAGGACAGAAAGTGATGGTGAGAGGGTGGATGGTAGAAGTAGGAAGGTGAAGAATAGAAATTTTGCAGATGTGAAGGGAGGAAGATGGAAGACAAAATGTGATTAAGAAAATAAAGGGTAAATGAGAAAGATAAATGAAAGATAAAGCAGGTGGAGCTTTAAAGGAAAGAGATGAGGGATAGAAAAGTGGAGAGGTAGAGGAAAGAAGTTGGAAGTAGCATTTAAGGGAAAGAAAGAAAAGGACAGGAAGAGTGGAGGTGAAAAAGGTGGAGGATGAATGAGAGAAAGGGTGGATTGGACAAGGAGATGAAAGATGGAAAGGGTTGAAAAAAGGATAAGAGATGAAGGATACGAAGAAACAAGAGAAAGACCGGAGAGATACAGGAAGAATGATAAAGGACAGGAAGAGTTGAGGGGAGAAGGAGGAAGATGAAAGACAAGAACATAAAGAATGAATTAAAGAGATGATGTTGAGAAATAGAGAAAGGAATATGAAGAAGAAGGAAAAGGAAGGGAAATGAATAAGAAGACGGGGGGAAATGTAAAGGATAGAAGATGACAGAAGAGAGGTGGATGGGAGAGGGAGGAAGATGTAGTGGAAAGGAAGAGAGGAAAGTAAGAAAAATGAAGGAGGAAGAGTGGAGGTGTTAAGGGGTGGAGAATGAAGGAGAGAAAGGGTGGATGGTTAAAGAATAAAGAAAAAGAATAGTGTAAAGGTAAGAGATAAAGGACGGGAAGGTCGGATGGGTAAAACGAGAAAGGTGGAGGACAGGAGGAATGGAAAATAAAGAATGAGGTGAAGATGAATGATGAAAGATGGAAAGGGTTGAGAAGGAAAGGATATGAGATGAAGGAAAGAAACAGTGGAGAGAAAAATGAGGGAGGATGAAGAAAAGGAAGACGTAAAGACGTAAGGTAAAGATAGGAGATAAAAGAGGGGAAGGGTGGATGGGTAAAACAAGTGAAAAAAATGGAGAGGAGGAATGTAGAATAAAGGATAGGAGTTAAAGGCCATGGAGGGTAAAAGAAATGAAAGACAAAACATGAAAGGAAAGAGGAACAATAGATGAGTTATGGAGCAAAATCAAGGTGGACAGGTGATAGAAGGAGATGAAAGGTGGAAAGAATGAACAGGTAAAGAAACAAGAGGAAAGGTAGATGTTTAAAGGGAGGAAGTTGAAGACTGAGGAGAGATAGGTCACAGAGAGAAGAAGAAGGACAGCAAGGGTAGATGAGTGAAGGAGGGAAATGAAGGAGAAGAACAGTATAAGGTAAGTGAACGATGCTTCCCTGCCTGTTGGAGCCAGTCAGACGGTAGCGTTGTTGTCTTTGCCGTCACCGTCTGCCTTCGTCTTCTTTGTGAGGCTTTTTTTCTCCAAGGCAAGCTTCTGAAAAGGTTGTGTCCACCTTTCTGATGCAAGCCCTCTATCTCATCTCTCCTCCTTCTTCAGCTGACAGAAAGTTTGAAGGTGCCTCCACTTCCATTTCTGCAAGCAGCATCACCACCCTGGACTCTCCTATAAATGCCAAAAAGACAGAAATATACAGGAAGTGTTAAAAAATAAAAAAAAAGACAGAGATACAGAGCCAGGAATCAATATTAGATTTAGACTTTAGATTTATCTTTACTTCACTGATTATTATCTTAATTCACATAACTTTTGAATTTTGTGTGAATATGAAGAAACAAACATTGTATTGTCATGTTTGAGTAACATGTGTTTCAGTCCAATCACTTGTGGAGGAAGTATTTCCTGATCCTTAACTCAAGTAAAAGTAGCAATACTGCAATAAAATAAGAATACTGTACACCAGTACAAGTAAAAGTCCTGTATTAATTAGTAAGTCATATTAGAAAAATATAGGCTACTTTAAGTATGAAAAGTAAAAGTACTCATACATGTAACATGCAGCATTTTAATGTTGCTGGTCAAGGTGGATCTAATTTTAACTATTTTATATACTGTTGGGTGGTTTAATGTATTGTACATAATATAATATTTTATATAGTGGAGTAAGAATATAACATTTTCTATTATAATGGAGTGGAAGTATAAAGTAGCATAAAATAGAGATGCTGAAGTACAGTACTTCACTACAGTACTTCAGTGTGTGATCTCCACCACTGAACTCATCTAGCAAACTAAAACATATGTTTAGTCCACTGCATTTCATGAATAACCTACTAAAATCTTCCATAGATTTATAGTTTATGTAACATTATTGCATTTTGTGTGTGTGTGTTTTTTATTTAAATACTGCAAACAGTAACACCACACCACCACACCTTTTCCTGTCAGTGGTGAATGTTGGGAAATCTAGATCAATTACAGTGCAATTTTTATACGGTTGAGATGAAAGAATATACATGTGAAATAAGATAATAATAGAAAATAAGTAGGAATAGAAATAAGATGAGTAAATTACATGATTTAAACTAATATGAATTAGGCTTTTCACACAAACATTGGTGGTTACGCAGTATACTTTCAGTCAATGGGTCAACAGCAGCAGAAAAAGAGGATCTGTTTTAGGATCCTGAGATTCAATTAAATGTCACAGTGCACACAATAAACATATGTCACAAACTGGAGAGAAACCCTGTTTCAATCATGAAATCAATCCTGCATTTAATGCATATCAATTAAAATATGCAATGAAGTGTATTTTGGGGTATTTGGGGGTTGGTTGGGAGCAGATTCTTACACAGACTGACATTATTTTTTTAAGTGAGGCATTAACTTTAGTTATCAAACTGTATGAAAATCTAATTGCTTTCCAGAAAAAGACAACATTTAATTAATTTGTTGAAACCTGAGGCAAATACAAAGACATGAGAGAAAAAGTAAGCTGTCCCAGATAAGTGCAATCCTAAATTACAGTCAATGTTTGCCTAAAGGTTTGCCATCTTCAAATGAGAAAATCTTACCATGCTTCTCCCGCTGTGTCTACTCTCCATGTGTATCAACCCAACAAAGATCCCATCGAATATGAAGAAACAGATGACTGAAGATTTGAAGATATATTCCCACTGAAAAAAAACTGCCTTTCAGTTCAAGATCTGAGTGAGACTGAGTGGACAGTGTAGAATTTTTACATTATGATAATGTGCTGGTAGTTCTAGAATTCGCATATATTAGAATGCTCATTATGATATTCTAGTGACACACATTCCGTCTCACAGCACAGAAAATGCTGCTTTTAAAACATTTTACTGTCAGAAAACAAATAAAACTCTTATTGTGCTGCTGTTTGAAGCAGAAGTGGGAACATGACACTGTTGAGCAAGTCACAAGTAGTCAAGTCTTGACTCTAAAGTCGAGACAGACATGTTCAAGCCCCAGAAAACAAAAGCCACATAATGAGCTCATGTGTTTGTGTGACATTTTAGGCTCAAGACACATTTCTGTCCAGTCTGTTTGACTGCAACATGCATAAAAATGCTTCTTTTTACATAAAATCATTAAAAAAAAATCTTTATATTATCATTTGACATTTTTCTCTGTTGCTGGTTGTCATTTTTGGTTTGTGTACACAAAAACTTTGTAATTTGAGAAAATTAAGACTATGCACAGTAAACTATTTTTAGTTGAAACACCAAACTATTGCTGACACACTGCATAACTTTCAAATGCACTATAATACACTCTAGTCTTCTTGCTTATGGGCAGTAATTTTGACAAAACAATGATGTACATAAGATTATTATCAACTATCCTGAATAAAAGACTCAGGCTGTTTGTTCTACAGTTCATCATTTTACACTCATGCAGTCCACGTTGCTATGTTTGCATAAAGCATCACCTGAAAGCCACTGTATTGTGTTTATATTTGACATTTTGGATGCTGTAGACGTGATTCTTGGCCAAACCTAAGTATTGTTTGTGTAAGCAACGTGGGTGTGAGTGAGGGAATAAATCAGTCCAATACGTTCTGGGTTCTCCTCATAACTTTAGTCACCTTCAACAAACACAGCTCAGTCCAGTCATCACACACTTCTCATTCTCTTTCTCCCCTTCTCTCCCCTCAAAACTCTACCCACTGTCTGTACAGCACCACCAAGCGGCTGACACTACAATATCACCCAAACACTGCATCACTAAACATATGCAAACAGGCAATGTTCAACAAAACACAGTAAACTGATGTTTAACCTTACGTTTACACAACTTTTGCCCATAAGACACAACTTCACTCTTACACATCGTCCCCCCCTTACGCAAGAAGCGTCCTCGCTTCCAAATAGGTGTAATGAAATTGTCACTACTTTATGCTTAACAACAATATAAACAGATGACGTTGGCAAAACAACAACAAAGAACAGTGGAACAGGATACATTTTTTTTCCTTGTGTTTGCCTATAACATCAGTGTTTTGTTTTTTTTTACTTGTACTTCTCAATCAAGCATATGACACAGACCACAGTTCATTCAACAGTCCTGTAACGCACTGGGGGACGTACACAACGACCTGACTTAGTCCTTACTCCTGTGAAAGGCTGAACTGCCGGAGACAGTTCACTGGAATGTCCTGTGGCAACATTGTCTCCCACCTGTGTTGTGGTGCTAGTAGCACTCTGGGGCAGAGGGCAAACATTTGTCTGATCCCTAGGCGCAGTCACAGAGCACCCGGGCTTATTTGGGTGCCTGTATACATAAGGTCTGGAGCCTGAGAGTGCAGTGAGCAGTGGGGGACCTGGGCCGTTTGCTGGTACAGTCAGTTCTGAAGGTGAGGGTGGAACTGGATGTCTGTCAGCTGACCAGGCTGAACGATAAGGTTTCAGGCGATTGTAGCGAATGACCTTAGGTTTAGCTCTAGGGTCCCGTTGATCCAGAAGTTCATAGTCTACTCCAATGTCACCTGTGCCTGAGTCAAGCCGTCGTAGAACTTTAAAAGGGCCGGTCCACTTAGGTGACAGTTTTTGTCTAGCAAGGGCAGGAAGGTCAACCCACACTAAGTCACCTGGCTCATAGGCTGTGTGTTTCATCCGACGATCATAGTAGTGCTTTTGTTGAGCACCTGCTGCCTCAATGTTATGTGCAACAGAATGATGGTTTCAGTAATACCGAATTGGCATATTCACTTGGAGTACCTGGTGTGGCGTTTGAAAGTCCTGGTGAGTCTCCAAGGAGGAGATCTGCAGGCAGGTGGGCCACTCTGCCATGGGCCAGGAAGAAAGGAGTGCGTTTTGTGGAGGAGTGAACAGTCGTGTTGTATGCAAATTCAACTTGCCGTAGATGGTCATCCCATTCACCTCCTCTGGTATACAGATATTTTGCTAACTGGTCCTTGATGGTCCTGTTTGTTCGTTCCACCATGCCATCTGACATAGCATGATAAGGTGATGTCCTTGTTTTATGTATTCCCAGACGGTTGCACAGTTCTTTGACAAGATCTGAGTTGAACTGACGGCCTTGGTCAGTGTGCAAACTTTGAGGCACACCATGGTGGCTAATATAATCTTCAAACAAACATTTAGCCACAGTGGTTGCCCGTTGATCAGGAAGTGCATACAAGTTGAGGTACTTAGTAAAATAGTCCATTACAACAAGTACATACCGATTACCACGGTGTGAGTGGCAGTTCCGTCAGGTCTGCTGCAATTTTCTCAAAAGGCCTGGATGTGATTATGTTTTGCATAGGGGCCTGTTGGTGTGGTGTCTGTGGTTGCCGTGCTTCACAGGCTGTGCATTCAAGACACCACTGAGTTATGTCACGTGTCATGTGAGGCCAAAAGCATCTGATCTGTGCCCCTTGTAATGTTTTTTGTGAACTGAAGTGTCCCAAGAGTGAATGTCCATGTAAAGTTTGAAACACTTCCTTCTGCAAGTTACTAGGAACTACAATCTGTAAAACAGGGTCACCTGGTGGAGGTCTGACTTTGCGACACAAAAGACCATCAACAAGGGTGAGTTTAGGAAACTCTCTCCAGTACTGTCTCATTTCAGGTGAGGTTGCTTTAATGTTTGAGAATGGTGGCCTATGGTCAGTCAACACCCAGCTCCTGACTATTTGCAACTCAGGATCAGCTTTTTGAGCTTGGAGGAAATACTGCCTGTCAATATTCAGGAGTGAACTGTCCACCGTTACAGCTGCAGTATCTGGTGAAGCAGACTGCACGAGTGATATTAAATCCATAGCAGTCGAAGCAGTGGGTAAAGTCTCTGAGCAGGGTGCCAGCTCAGTGGCTGGAGTGCACATGGATGACTCTATTGGGTCTGTTTGAGTGTGAATGGAAACACACCTCACCTGATTGGCTGTAACCATAGGGGTGGTGCCTTCAGCTGTGAAGGGACGACGGGACATAGAGTCAGCATTGGCGTGTTTTGTACCTTGTCTACAACTAGCAGGTGCCAGGTCACTCTTCCTGAGTAGGGGCAGGACATCATCACCCAGATAGCACAGTCCTCTCCCCATATCCAGAATCACACAGTGAGGCTTGAGAAAGTCAAAACCTAATATAAAGCCTTGACTGACATTTCTGATGACTTGCACTTCATGTTGCAGAGTTTGAGACCCTAGTTTAAAGGTGATGTCTATCATACCCAATGTATCCAAAGTTTGGCCAGTCACTGCTTGTGACATGATAAACTTCTTTTTAATGGGTCTTTTTGCTAGGGAAGGAAGTGACATTTTGGTTTCCTCACTGATGAACGAAATAGTGGAACCGGTATCTAGCATGATGTGCGTATTAGTGCACTCAACAATTCCACTTACATAGGAGGTGAAGTCTTTACTTACAGTGGCTTCAATGTTCACGCTTTCAGTCAGGGGGATTGTCATATCTGTAGTACCACTAGGGGTTGGTGGTGTACTGATGCAGTCTGTTATTTCAGTGAGGCAGATGTCTGGGGCTTCCAGAGAAGTAGCTGATGAACACCCCGCATCATCAGCTAACGGCCGTTTCCCTGTGGAAATCTGCCATGATCTTTGTAACCACTCTTAGTGGGATACTGACTGTCCCAGTCCTTTGGTTGTCGTGTTTGGCCTTGGTCCCCATACTCTTGGAATGAAACATGCTTGGCATAGGGACTCGGGCTTCGGCGGTGAGAGTCATAGTAGGGTCTACTGGGAGAGGGTTGCCTCCCTCTCTTTTCCTCATAAGGGCTAAAGGCATGGTCTGAGTAGTGAGTATCTCTGTAAGGTTGTCGGTACCTGTCAGGCTCCCTACGGGTGTGATCTTGATGGTGGCGAGTCCTCTGAGGAGAATAGTGTTCTGGGGAATGATTGGAACGTGAGTATCTGGAGGGGGAATGTCTGTAGCCTGAGCTCCATCTATTTGCATCCCTATCTGGGCTTCTCCCATAAGGTGAGGGAGATCTTTGAGGACGCACATGCATGTGCCTGTCACGGTGGTGCTCCCTGCTTCGCTCATCCAGCTTCAGTCTCAGTGCATCCATATTCTTACTTAAGTCTTTAACAGTAGCAGTGAGGTTCTGAACTGTTTTCCCGAGTTCAATGTCATTTTCATGTACTGAATTTACTGACTGCATTGTGCCAATATCTCTGATGGTAACATTTGGTGAGGACACTGGCATTACCAATCTAGCTGCTTGGCGAGCCCGTTCAGCTTGGGAGGCGAGTTGAAAAGCCTCAGTGAAAGTTTTCACCCCTCTTTCATGACATTTGACTTGAAGTTCCTGATCCAGACCAGCAATGAAGCGAGACATTTTCATATACTCGGAAGCATTGTGCTCAAAATCTGGGAAAGCTTCTTTGACAAGCCTGCATACGTCTGCAGCATAAACTTCCATTGCTTCATTAGGTAGTCTATGCCGGGCATTAGGGAATGTCTGAAATGATGCAATTACATCCTTTTGGCCAAAAGCTGTCTGCAAGTGCTTCTTTGCTTCAGTATAAAGAGTCCTGAGTTTCCCGGGGCAGATTATCCCATACAATGAACAGTTCTGGTGGTAGTCTAGTGGGTAACTCAGCTTCTAATACTGTATTCATGTCCACACCGCTGTCCTTGTAACGGGTCTCTTGAATTACCTCATAGCGGCGAGCCCATAGTTGAAAAGACTCAGGCCATCGTTGTGAAATGGTGGCGGTAAGGGAATGCCCCTGGGCGCTCCCTGTGTTCTGCTAGATGGCGGCACACCTGGCGCTGAGGCCCCCCTCGTGCTTGTGCTGGCTCGCTGCTCACCGGTGGAAAATGCTTCCTCGTCAGACATGATGAGTTTCCTTCGTCTCGTTTATTATTTTTTTCTTTAGCCCTCGGACGGAGTTAGATGACCGAAACACGGTTTCTAAACTCACTTGAAGCTAACAAAACAAAAAAAACGGACTTGGTAACGACTAGCTGACTAACTGTACTGAAAGCTAAAGCTAAGCTAGCGGTTAGCGTAGCTATCGTTAGCCTATAGCTTTAGGGACTCAAAAAGTTGAGCAGAATCCCAAAGGACTATATTCCACAGAAGGAAATCCCACCGCTGCCACCAGTGTAAGCGACGTGGGTGTGAGTGAGGGAATAAATCAGTCCAATACGTTCTGGGTTCTCCTCATAACTTTAGTCACCTTCAACAAACACAGCTCAGTCCAGTCATCACACACTTCTCATTCTCTTTCTCCCCTTCTCTCCCCTCAAAACTCTACCCACTGTCTGAACAGCGCCGCCAAGCGGCTGACACTACAATATCACCCAAACACTGCATCACTAAACATATGCAAACAGGCAATGTTCAACAAAACACAGTAAACTGATGTTTAACCTTACGTTTACACAACTTTTGCCCATAAGACACAACTTCACTCTTACATTTGTATAAATCTGCTGTATTACATGCCATCAGGAATTTAGAAACTACTGGGATATAAATTCAATCAAATTCATGTTTGTTATACAATAAACAAATAAGGAGTTCATAGAAAAGTGTCAATAATTATTCAAATGAAATGTCTCTGTAATCCTTTAGAGCAAGAAATAGTCACAAAAACAGAGAAAAGCATAAGGCACTGTGGAATAAAAATGGATTCTATCATAATCATTAAAAGTAGTACAGAAAACAATGTAGATATGCCAATATGATTATTTATTGTAGAATCAAATAATCATCATTTTTTATAATTTTTGTGTTCATTCTCCCTGTTGGTCACACTGCCCTAAAAGAGAAAAAGAATAACATTAAATATATGAAAATACAATCAACATTTAATAGAAATATCTGGTAAAGCGTCTGGCGGTTTGACTAATTTGAATAATTGACATTATTGACTGATCGATTGACCGAACACAGAATTACAGATGAGCGAAACTTACAAGAAATCCTTTCATTCTGTAGATTTTGGCGAAAGGCGATTCCTCAACACAACCCAAAACACTGCAAGGTGTGTCCACATGTGGAAACCCCTCAACTACCTGAAGGGGGGGGGAACATAACCATGAATATGTAGAGAATAAAATGCTGAACATGAAGTGTGAGGAGCCATGCTTACATTGTCCAGTGTGTCTGAAAGGCTGTCCAGTTCCCTTTTCCCTCCTGGGCTCAGTCCATATGACCAGTGCTGACAGCAGACCTGTGGCACCACTGAGCCCAGAAGCAGCAACCACAGTGCCAGGGTTTGCATAGCCATTCTGAGGAGGAAAAAAGCTTTATATTACACATATAAGCAGGTCAGTAATCTTCTTATTTTTCCTAATCTAACCCCAAATACTGTCATAGTCCTCAGTTTTAGATTACACATGCCCAGATTTATGCATCACATCAGTGAAGTTTTTACCTTCTGTGCATAAGGCAAGCTGCTTTTCTGATTTGTTCTTGGCTGCTGTCCTTTGTGGAAGCCGATGCTGCTGCTGCTGAGCATTTTCCAAGGTTTATATGCTGCTTCCTTTCGTGTCAAAAGCCCAACACTTCACTGCAGGGGGTCACAAAGTGGGATTAAGCAACATTTACTGGTAACCCGCAGAGCTATTAAAAAGATTACAGTGTGTGATTTTTGTCCTTCCACAAAAAGAACAAGTGTTCATCATCAGACCAGCTTTGTGTATGGCCGTGAAGTACCTCCAGTCGTTTTCCAATACTTGCTGATAAACCAAAGATTCACAAATTAATGACAGAGAAAAAGACGAGGTGATAAAGACTTACTCTTCTTCATAGCAGTTTATTTATAACAGTCATTTATGGAAATATATTTCCACGGTCGAGTGCAATAATCATACTCAGGGAGAACTACACCGCCCCCTGTCTCAAACAAAAAAAAAAAAAACAACCTCTGCCCCATATTGCATTCAGAGAGATGTATTAAAATAAATAACCATAGCTCTTTGTGATTTTCACACTCATTGTGAAATACACAATATGATTGCCTTCATCATTCATTCTCACAGGCTGGGTACCTACGATTGAACTGAGTGAATAGTATTGCATCGGAGCAGCTTTGAGCTACAGCTAAAGAAACTTCACCAGTCAAAGGCGAGGATAGCTCTTCACACATGCAAACAGACAATGTCCAGTAAGAACTGAAGTGAGATTGTTCCTTAACAAAACATCTGCCCAATCTATTAATAGTGATTTTTTTTTTTTTGGAAGCACTGGATTTGATTTACATAAGATAACAAGCATTAAACATTTTTGGTGAAAAGATATAACATGTTACAAATCAAATACATACTTGTGCAAATACGTTCAAAAGCATGATTAAGTGATATACGTCATGTAAATGGAACATGTTTTCAGGCAAGTCCACAACATGTGAACACGGCCTTCTGTTAAAGCACACCAAGTTGGATTATTTTCTCACAATGGGATATGAGGAATAATGAATGTCATACATAAACATTACAATAAGTAGTGACCACAGTCAAACGCATGCAACTGTGGATCTCTCACACACTGGATTACAAAAAAAAACAAAACAAAAGAGGTAGATTCACAGAGTGCAAAACGAGGGAGAGCTTTTTAAGAACACAATATTCAAAAGTAGGAAAAGAGAAACCTCACAGCTGTAAATCATGTATTGCATACCCAAGCTGTGTTTGAAAACTAGCCTGTCGCATAGTTTTATGGTGCATTAACAGCACGTCTGGCCTTTGAGACTGTGCTGTTGTATGGCTTTGGCTTGCATTGCTTCCTTTATAGTGTGTTGTATCCAGCAAAAGTAAGTTACATACTTAAAGAGGAACGTACAGCGTGACAGTTATTGGTAAATGACCCCTTCAGTTTCTGCTACAACAGCATTCAGTGAAGCTCAGTACTCTGAACTTTACTGCAAAAGTCTGGTTTTTGACTCCCATTAACATGTCAAGTAATATGAAATGAATATAAGTTATGCAAAAACATTAAATGAGTATAGTTGTTGGATCGCATCCAGACACATCTACATACACTAGGAACATTATTTTGTTTTGGTGATATATGTAGCTGAACATTTTAAAACATCCTACCATACAAACATACATGGACAACCCTGGATAAATTCTAGTGCAAGATATTTAAAGCTAATGTAACATAGGTGGAATGCCAGGGATGTGCATACAACTACCTGTGCTGTACACAGGTATAGAGAGATTGATAGTAGGGGGATATACTGTAAGAGGAACTGAGTAATAAAGAAGCCATCTGTGTCCAGACCGGACTTGTAGGCGTGTAACCGAGTTATCTGTCACTCTGGGACATGTGCAGCGGGGTCAGCATCTCTTCAAAAATGGCTCCTTTCACGTTGGATCCTCTCAGGTTTGCTTCTTGTAGATCACAGCCAGACAGGTCGCAGTTCTGCAAAGACGCAGCAGGGACGTAACAGTAAGACAGGAAGATTACATGAACTGGTGAAAAGCTTGTAATGTAAGTAGAGAACTGTAATGTATTATGAATGTCGTACAAAAGCCTGTTGAAAAATGTTCACACACTTGCTGGCAATTTCATACAAGTGCCATGGTGAAGTCCTGTTGCCTTATGAAAGCTTTCAGTTGCTTGTGTAAAGCTTGACATTAAGGGTTAAAATGTCAATGTCATTTTATCAAAGAAAGAATGAATGTCATTTGTTTCATAACAAACAGTTAACATTTAGTTCAAAAAGTTTTTTCTTCAAGAAAAAATGGTTTGGCAGAAAATTAAAGGAATAGTTCAACATTTTGGGGAATACACTTCGTCACAGACAACTTAAGGCACAAAAGCAATTGAATTCCCATACAAATATAAAGACCAACTTCATTGTACTCATATTAATTGATTATTTACTTATTCAACTCTATGCAACTTTAGCTTAAATTTTGGGGATCCTGCTACTGGGCTATCAGTAGGGAAATTGTTTGGGGAAAAAAAAAAAGAGGGATTCAGTTCAGGCTGACTATTATGTTCAGAGTCAAGTAATCTATCAATTATTTTTACAATTGTTTAGTCTACAAAATGTCAGAAAATAGTGAAAAATGCACAGCACAAGTTCCCCAGAGCCCATGTTTGCACATTGCTCGTTTTTTTCCAAACAGTCCAATCCCCCCAAAAAACTCTTCAACTTACACTGATATAAAACAAAGGAAAGCTTAATGTGTGAAGGGCTGGAAACAGAGAATGTTTGGTATTATTTCTTAAGAAATTACTATAACAATTGATTTATCATCAAAATACTTGCAGATGAATTTTCTTTCAGTGGTGTAGTGGATTCATCTTAAAAACATCTGCAGGACAATTATTCAGATCTGCTTTGTTGCCCCATGATAAATACTAACTGTCATCTGCGTCAACATGTCTGTTTAAATGAACATTTTTAGAGATAATCCCTTCCGATAGCCTTGACTTAAATGTAAAGGATAAAAGATGATGGAGAAGAGAGGTGGATGGGAGAGGGAGGAAGAAGGAAGAGAATTTTTTTTTGAATTTTTAAAACACCTTTATTTATCTAGTCATCAGATCAACAAGCATTAAAAAACAACACCAGATTCAGCCCAGCATGCGTCCAAAGCAGAGCTCCTCCTCATCAATGGAGCACAGAACATTTTTATAACACCACACAGAGACAAAACAGTCCAGATCATTCATCAACCTGTAATAGTTGTGATCAATTTTCAGTCTGCTTGTTATCATTCTGATCAGTATGGTGATAACATCAAAGTCCAAAGAACCATTTATCTTGTTCTTTCTGCTGATATAAATGGCCATCTTAGCTTGGCCCAACAGAAAGTTGAACAACTTTCACGCACTTATCACGAGTCCTCCTCGAGAGGTAAAGGAAAGGGAGGAAAATTACAGATACAGTTGAAAGAAGGTAAAGGAAAGAAAGGATGACAGGAAGACAGAAGAGAGGTGGATGGGAGAGGGAGGAAGAGGGAGGAGAGGAAAAGTTGATGAGAGACAGGGAGATGAAGAAATGAAGGAAAATTAAGGACAGGAAAGGAGATCAATGAACAGAAAAACAGTAAAGACAGAAGATTAAGGAGGGGAAGGATGGACGGGTAAAACAAGAAAGATGAAATAGAGGAGGAATGTAGAATAAAAGGATAGAAAAGGAAGAAAATGAATAAGAGGACAGGGGGAAATGTGAAGGATAGAAGATGATGGAGAAGAGAGGTGGATGGGAGAGGGAAGGAAGAGAGGAAAAGTTGATGAGAGACAGGGAGATGAAGAAATGAAGGAAAAGGGACAGGAAGGTGGAGATGTAAATAAAAAAGAAGGGTGGATGTTAAATGAAAGAAGATTATAAAAAATCCCTTCCATTCATGAAGAATTGAAAGGATGAAGAGGTAAAGGAACAAAAGATGTAAGGAAAGAAAGGAAAATGGACAGGAAGGATGGTAGGGTAAGGAAGAGAAAAATAGAGAAGGTGGAGAGGTAAAAGAAAAAAGGAAAAAGAACGGAGAGGGTGGGTGGATGGATGGCAAAGGAAGAAGAAAGGAAAATCAAGTGAAGGAGGATGGGAGAGAGCCCTACCTCCCATCCATGAAGGAAAAATGATGGAGATGAAGATGGAAAGGAAAAGTAGTGGAAGAAGAGATGATGGATAGAAAGGTACAGAGGAAGGAAGTGGAAGGAACATTTAAGAGAAAGAAAGAAAAAGACCGTAAGAGTAGAGGTGTAAAGGAGAGAGGGTGAGAGAAAAACTAAGTTTAAAGATAAAACGGTGGAAGATGATAGAATATAAAGGAAAGGAAAAGTGGATGGGTGAAACAGAGGGATTAAGGAAAGAAAATAGAGAGGAAGATGAAGGAGCAGGATAGGTAGAGGGTGGAATGGTGTAAGAAACAAGATTAAAGATAAGAAGCATGGAGATGTAAAAGATAGGAAATAAGAGACAAAGGGTGAAGAGTGAAAGGAAGGAATGTGGAGGATGGAAGGAGTATGAAAGGAAAAGTAAGAAGAATGAAGGAGAGAAAGAGTGGAGGTGTTAAGGGTGGAGGATGAAGGATAGAAAAAGTGGAGGAAAATGAAGGAAGACAGGGTGGATGGTTCAAGAATCAAGAAAAAAAATAGTGTAAAAGTAAGAGATAAAGGACAGGAGGAATGGAAAATAAAGAATGAGTTGGAGGAGATGGAGGGTGGAGAGGTGAAAGAGTAGATGAGTTAGGGAGTAAGATGAGATGGAGAGAGTGAGTAACAAGATTAAAGATAAGAAGCATGGAGATGTAAAGGACAAGAAATGAGAGAAAGGGTGAAGAGGGAAAGGAAATAATGAGGATGGAAGGAGTATGAAAGGGAAAGTAAGAAGAATGAAGGAGAGAAAGAGAGGAGGTGTTCAGGATGGAGGATGAAGGAGAGAAAGGGTGGATCGGAGATGAAAGATGGAAAGGGTTGAGAATCATAGAATAAGAGATGAAGGATAGAAAAAATGGAGAGGAAAATGAAGGAAGATGGGATGGGAGAGGTAGGAAGAAGACAGACAGGAACATGAAGGATTTAAAGGATAGAGGGGAAAGAAGAAAGATGAAGCTTGGGAGAGGGGAGAGGGAGGAAGATTGAGGAAAGAAAAAGTTGACAGGAGAAAGGGAGATGAGAGGAAGGGTGGAAAGGAAATAAGGAGAATAAGGGACAGAAAGGAGGGATGGTTAAAGGAAGATAAAAAATCCTCTTATCCATGAATGATAGAAAGGTTAGAGGGGGAAAAGAAAAAACAATGGATGGATAGCAGAGGAAGGAAGGAAGAAGAAAGAAAGGAAAATCAAGTGAAGAAGGATGAGAGAGAACCCTACTTCCCATCCATGAAGGATAGAAAGGCTGAGAGAAAAACTAAGGAAGTTTAAAGATACAAACAGTAGAAGATGATAGAATATGAAGGAAAGGAAAAGTAGATGGGTGAAACAGAGGGATTAAGGAGAGAAAGGATAGAGAGGAAGATGAAGGAGCAGGATAGGTAAAGGGTGGAAAGGTATAGGAAACAAGATTAAAAGAAGCATGGAGATGTAAAGGACAAGAAATAAAAGAAAGGGTGAAGAGTGAAAGGAAATAATGTGGAGGATGAAAGGAGTATGAAAGGGAATGTAAGAAGAATGAAGGACAGGAAGAGTGGAGGTGTTAAGGGTGGAGGATGAAGGAGAGAAATTGGAGAAGGAGATGAAAGATGGAAAGGGTTGAAAATCGAAGAATACGATGAAGGATAGAAAAAGTGCAGAGGAAAATGAAGGAAGATGATGAAGAGAAAGGGTGGATGGTTGAAGAATCAAGAAAAAAGAATAGTGTAAAGGTAGGAGATAAAGGACAGGAAGGATGGAAGGGTTAAAAGAGAAAGATGGAGGACAGGAGGAATGGAAAATAAAGAATATGAGTTGAAGGAGGTGAAGAGTGGAAAGATGAAAGAGAAAATATGAAAGTGAGGAAGAATAGACAAGTTAGGGAGTGATATGAGATGGAGAGAGTGACTGAATAAAGAAATGAGAGAAAAGGATGATGTCTAAAGGAAAAAAGTGGAAGAGTGAGAAAGATGTAGGAGAGGAACAGTTGAGGGGAGTGGGAGGGAGAAGGAAGTGAAGGGTGGAGGTAAAGGAAAGGGAGGAAAATTACATACAGTTGAAAGAAGGTAAAGGAGAGAAAGGATAGAGGAAGAAAAGATGGAGCTGGATGATAGAAGGTAGAGTGATATAGGAAACAAGATTAAAGTTAGGAAGTGTGGAGATGTAAAAGAGGAAATAGGATAGAAAGGGTGGAGAGGAAAATGAAGGAATGTAGGAGGAGGATGAGAGGAGCATGGAAGGGAAAAAATGAAGGAGAGGAAGAGTGGAGGGGAGATGAAGGGACGGATGGATAAGAGAAAAAAGAAGAAGACAGACAGGAACATGAAGGATTTAAAGGGTAGAGAGGAAAGAAGAAAGATGAAGCTTGGATGGGAGAGGGAGGAAGATTTAGGAAAGAAAAGGTTGACAGGAGAAAGGGAGATGAGAGGAAGTGTGGAAAGGAAGGAAGGAAGAATTAGGGACAGAAAGGAGGGAAGATGGAGGAGCAGGATAGGTAGAGGGTGGAGTGGTATAGGAAATGAGAATAAGGATAGGAAGCATGGAGATGTAAAGGATAGAAAATAAAAGAGAAAGGGTGAAGAGGGAAAGGGAAGAATTAGGAGGACGGAAGGAGTATGAAAGGGAAAATAAGAAGAATGACGGAGAGAAAGAGTGGAGATGTTAAGGGTGGAGGATGATTGATTTTTAAACTCAACATTTATTAACCACTATGTACACTGTAAAAAAAACGTAATACACTACATTAACACATACATTATATAATTACATATCAGGTATCAAAGTTACATCAGCACATGTCCAAAACTCAACTGTCCATCTATTACAGAGCAGAGCACCCCCCCATAACCCCAAATCAGCTGGAAAGTCTCCAGGTCATGAGCAGCTCTGTAAAAACTAAACTCTACCAGCAGTCTGGACTTCACCATTCTGACAAAAACAGGAACCACATCAACATTCAGCTCTTCCTCCACCTTCCTCCTGCGGCTCACATACACCGCCATCTTTGCCTGTCCCAAAACAAAGTTCAATATCTGACACTTGTTCTTCTGTTGGCGAGTGTATTTAAAACCACAAATAAAAACCTGCTTCATAAAAATTTCTCCATATCTGCTAAAAATGGTTTCCAACAACACAAACAGAGCCGTCAGACGAGAGCACTCTGAGAAACAGTGAAACACCGTCTCTCTTTGGCTGCAGAAGGGGCATTTCTCCTCCACAGCAGCATTAATAACAGAGATAAAAAAAGAGTTCACTGCTACAATGCTATGTAGGATCCTCCACTGCAGGTCCGCATGTTTCTTTGTTAAAGGAGGTTTATACAAAGACCTCCATGCTGGTTTGACGTCAGGGTCTAAGTCCAGATAAGTCCTCCACGGGGTGTCACTGCGTCCATTCAGTTTGTTCTGGTTCAAGGTTTTAACCATCAACTTATACAGCGTCTTTCCTGAGGCGTCCTCCAAAGAAGCTCCCACAGGGTCGACAGGCTCAAGTAAAGGACCAGAGCAGTTTTTGAAATCCGGAAACAGTCCAATGGTGGGATAGGGGTCCGTACAGTTTGGCAGCAGCGCGCCATCACAAAAGTCAGTTAACAGAAGGCATTGATGTCCTGTCAGCTTCTGTTTCTAATGTTTCAGTAACTGGTTTATGACTCGTAGGATAAGGATAAGGATAAGAAGCATGGAGATGTAAAGGATAGGAAATAAAAGAAAGGGTGAAGAGGGAAAAGAAATAATGAGGATGGAAGGAGTATGAGGGAAAGTGGAGAGGAAGAGTGGAGATGTTAAGGGTGGAGGATGAAGGAGAGAAAGGGTGGACCGGAGAAGGAGATGAAAGATGGAAAGGGTTGAAAATCATAGAATAAGAGATGAAGGATAGAAAAAGTGGAGAGGAAAATGAAGGAAGATGGGATGGGAGAGGTAGGAAGAAGACAGACAGGAACATGAAGGATTTAAAGTGTCAGGCTCGGGGAAGCAGGAGTGGACCCAAACGCAGAGGCCGGAATGCAGATATGATGAAAAACTCTTTTAATTGTGGATGGTCACGGACAGGTAAACAGGGCTGAACAGAACTAGCAGAAGGAACAACACAAAACGATCCAACAAATACTGAACAGGGAAACAGAAGAAAAACCCAGAAAACAAACTCAATGCCATCTATACTAACCCATCCAAAACCAAGCACAAACACAAACCCAAGCACACAACCCAACAAACTAATGATTCAATCCTCTAAAAGCCACCACCCAAATCATACAAGAAAACCCTATGAACTGAGGGACTAAACAGACGTGCAAAACCAGGAGAGCCCACAGAACACAACATAAGACCAAAAAAACAGCCAAAGTCCAGGCAAGATGTGACAGAACCCCCCCCTTAAGGGACAGATCCCAGACGTCCCACAAACACCACCAAGGGACACAGGATGGACGGCCGACGCAAGACGGGGGGAGGAGGAGGCCAAAAGTGACAGTCCATAGGCCATGAAAGAGCAGGTAGCTAGGGAAGTGGTGCAGGGGTAGGTAGCCAGCATGCAGGGAGCAAAGGAGGTGGTGCTCAGGAAGGGCCAGGACATGGGGAACCAGGAAGATGGTGCACAGGCAGATGGCCAGGACACTGGGAGCCAGGGAGATGGCACTCAGGTAGAAAGTCTGAGGCCAGACAGGGGCAGAGCATAAGAGTCCAGGTGGACGGCCAGGGGGCTGGACAGAGGCAGAGCCATAAAGTTCAGGGGGATGGCCTGGAGGCAAGACAGGCAGACTCTGGCGGCGACGCCACAGGGGATGCTGCACACTCGGGCGGCGACGCCACAGGGGATGCTGCACACTCGGGCGGCGACGCCACAGGGGATGCTGCACACTCGGGCGGAGACGCAACAGGGGATGCTGCAGACTCTGGAACGGGGGGCTGGCACAGCTCCGGAACAAGGGATAGCTGCACTGGCCCAGCAGGGACGGAGGGTTGCTGCACGCCAGCAGGGACGGAGGGTTGCTGCACGCCAGCAGGGACGGAGGGTTGCTGCACGCCAGCAGGGACGCTGGGGAGCAGAGACTCTGAGGCGCTGGAGAGGACAGGCCAGGTGGCAAGGTGACCCAAGGAACGGTGTGGTCGTCTGCGTTGACGACCAGACCTCTGATTGGCGCTCCGAGGGCCTCCCAGAGCCAACCGGGTGCCCAGGTAGGGGTTTTGGGTTGGTGCTGGCTCAGGAGTGGCAGGCTGCTGGCTAGCTGGCTCCTTGCTAGCAGTCTTAGATAACTGATAATAAAAGTACTTCAGCAAAGTCATCTGAGCTGGAATGTCTGGAGTGGAAGCTGAATGGCAGTGCTGGTGGTTGGCAAGCTTGGAGGCCCGTCTGGCTAATCGAGGTCCCCCCAGTGCCAGACTGGTTCCTTGAAAACAGTTTGTCTCTGCTGGGTCCATTACTGGTTGGATCGTTCTGTCAGGCTCGGGGAAGCAGGAGTGGACCCAAACGCAGAGGCCGGAATGCAGATATGATGAAAAACTCTTTTAATTGTGGATGGTCACGGACAGGTAAACAGGGCTGAACAGAACTAACAGAAGGAACAACACAAAACGATCCAACAAAGACTGAACAGAAAACCCGAACTTAAAGAAACTGAACTAACAAGGAGATGAGGTGCAGGTGGGGAGATGGGTGGAGAACTGGAGAGGGGAATGAACATACAGGGAGCTGATTGGCTGAGGACACACAGGGAGCGGGGCAGGGCTGACGAGGCTAACACAGGGCAGGTGTGGGGAAGACAGCAGGGCAGGGCTAACGAGTCCAAATGCAGGGCAGGTGTGGAGGAGCACATGAACACACAAGGGAAACAGAAGAAAAACCCAGAAAACAAACTCAATGCCATCTATACTAACCCATCCAAAACCAAGCACAAACACAAACCCAAGCACACAACCCAACAAACTAATGATTCAATCCTCTAAAACCCACCACCCAAATCATACAAGAAAACCCTATGAACTGAGGGACTAAACAGACGTGCATAACCAGGAGACCCCACAGAACACAACATAAGACCAAAAAAACACCCAAAGTCCAGGCAAGATGTGACATTAAAGGGTAGAGAGGAAAGAAGATGAAGCTTGGATGGGAGAGGGAGGAAGATTTAAGTAAAAAAAAAAGTTGACAGGAGAAAGAGAGATGAGAGGAAGGGTGGAAATGAAGGCGAATTAGAGACAGAAAGGAGGGATGGTTAAAGGAAGATAGAAATGCTCTTATCCATGAATGATAGTAAGGTTAGAGAGTGACAAGAAAAAACAATGGATGGATAGCAGAAGAAGGAAGAAGAAAGAAAGAAAAATCAAGTGAAGAAGGATGGGAGAGAACCCTACTTCCCATCCATGAAGGATAGAAAGGATGGAGAGAAGTTGAAAGAAACAAAAGTTGGATAGGAGAGAGAAAAACTAAGTTTAAAGATACAACAGTGGAGGATGATAGAACAAACAGAGGGATTAAGGAGAGAAAGGATAGAGGGGAAGATGGAGGAGCCGGATAGGTAGAGGGTGGAATGGTATAGGAAACAAGATTAAAGATAAGAAGCATGGAAATGTAAAGGATAGAAAATAAAAGAAAGGGTGAAGAGAAAAAGGAAGGAATGTGGAGGATGAAAGGAGTATGAAAGGGAAAGTAAGAAGAATGAAGGACAGGAAGAAAGGAGATGTTAAGGGTGGAGGATGAAGGAGAGAAAGATGGAAAGGCTTGAGAATCTAAGAATAAGAGATGAAGGATAGAAAAAGTGGAGGAAAATGAAGGAAGATGAAGAGAAAGGGTGGATGCTTCAAGAATCAAGAAAAAGAATAGTGTAAAGGTAGGAGATGAAGGACAGGAGGAATGGAAAACAAAGAATGAGTTGAAGGAGATGGAGGGTGGAGAGGTGAAAGAGAAAACAAAAGAGAGGAAGAGTAGATGAGTTAGGGAGCAATGTGTAAAGACTGATAATTACACCTTGAGGTGGACGGGCAGTCCACGCCTTTACTTGAAGAGTTTACCAACTTTTATGTAAACAGTGTCACGGCTCTTGTCAATCAGATGTAATTGTCTTTTTAACGTGCTGACGTGCTACGGTAAGCGTATTGTATCATTTCCGGTTGCCAACTGTGTCTACTGATAGCGTTGTTGCTGCTCTCATCTCAGTTGATTTTCCTATATATATCACATTACCGTGGATTAATATCTGCTGTATATTTAAACTTTCGCTAGTTTTACACAAGCACTCTTAGCGCTTTTCTCTTAGCGACTTTTCTCGCTAATCGCACAAGTTGTTAGTCACTTTAGCTCTGCAGCTAGCACTAGCAGCTAACTTAAACTAAGCAGTTAGCGATGGCTTCTCTCTCTCCCTCTCGTTCTCCTGCTCTCTTGCTCGGTGTGTCAAATGTTTAGTTATTCCTCTGCCTCCTTTAGTGATAGTGGTAAGTGTAATAAGTGTAGTTTATTTGCAGCACTGGAGGCAAGGCTTAGTGAATTGGAAGCGCGGCTCCGCACCATGGAAAAACAATCAGCTGCTAATATAGTTAGCCAGCCCCTAGTATCCGGTGCGGGCCGACCTAGCGTAGCTCCCAGTCCCCCGGTAGCTCCCGAGCAGCCGGGAAGCCAGGGCGGCTGGGTGACTGTCCGAAGGAAGCATAGCCCTAAGCAGAAGCCCACGGTTCACCACCAACCAGTTCATGTTTCTAACAGGTTCTCCCCACTCAGCGACACACCCGCCGAGAAACAAACTCTGATTATTGGCAGCTCCATAGTCAGAAACGTGAAGTTAGCGACACCAGCAGCTATAGTCAAATGTATTCCTGGGGCCAGAGCGGGCGACATTGAGTCAAATTTAAAACTGCTGGCTAAGAATAAACGTAAATATGGTATGATTGTCATCCATATCGGCGGCAACGACTCCCGATTACGCCAATCGGAGATCACCAAAATTAATGTTGAGTCGGTGTGAACATTTGCAAAAACAATGTCGGACTCCGTAATTTTCTCTGGACCGCTGCCTAATCTGACCAGTGATGTCATGTATAGCCGCATGTCACAATTTAACCGCTGGTTGTCGAGGTGGTGTCCAGCAAACGATGTGGGCTTCATAGATAATTGGCAGACTTTCTGGGGAAGACCTGGTCTGATTAGGAGAGATGGCATACATCCCACTTTGGATGGAGCTGCTCTCATATCCAGAAATATGGCCAAGTTTATTAGTAAACCAAAACCATGACAACCCAGAGTTGAGACCAGGAGGCAGAGCTGCAGTCCTACACGCTTCTCTGCGCTTCCATTAGAGCAGTTACCCACCCAAAACCACATAGAGACTGTGTCTGTCCCCCGACCACATAAATCAATTAAATCCAAAGTAAACAAAAGAAGAGTCATTCATGAAAATCTAGTAAAACTTAAAACCACTACTGCAATAGTACAACAAAATAAGATAATTAAATGTGGACTCTTGAACATTAGATCTCTTTCATCTAAAGCTGTTTTAGTAAACGATTTAATTTCAGATCATCATATTGATTTATTTTGTCTCACTGAAACCTGGCTGTGTCATGCCTAAATGAATCCACTCCCCCCAGTCATATTAATACTCATATTCCTCGAGACACTGGCCGAGGAGGAGGAGTTGCAGCCATTTTCAACTCAAGCCTAATCATCAACCCTAGACCTAAATTTAATTATAACTCATTCGAAAGCCTTGTTCTTAGTCTCTCTCAGCCAACCTGGAAAACTTTACAGCCAGTTCTATTTGTTATAGTGTATCGTCCTCCTGGCCCGTACTCTGAATTCTCAGAGTTTTTGTCGTGTTTAGTCCTTAGTACAGATAAAGTAATTATAGTAGGTGATTTTAATATTCATGTGGACGTTGATAGTGACAGTCTCAGCACTGCATTTATCTCATTATTAGACTCAATTGGCTTCTCTCAGTGTGTAAATAATCCCACTCACCGTCTTAACCACACCCTAGACCTTGTTCTGGCTTATGGGATTGAAATTGAACATTTAATAATTTTTCCACAAAATCCTATTTTGTCAGATCATTTTTTTAATAACTTTTGAATTCCTATTACTGGATTATACACCATTAGACAAAAATGTCCTCACTAGATGTCTATCTGATAGTGTTGTAGATAAATTTAAGGAAGCAATTCCGTCAGTACTGAATTCACTGCCATGTCTCAATACTACAGAGGACTCTTATGTTAACTTTAGTCCCTCCCAAATTGATAATCTTATTGATAGTGCTGCAGGCTCACTAAGACAAACACTCGACTCCATCGCCCACTTAAAAAAGAAGATAACAAAACATAAGAGGTTAGCTCCATGGTATAACTCCCAAACCCGCAAATTAAAGCAAACATCGCGAAAATTGGAAAGGATTTGGCGTTCCACCAAAGTAGAAGAATCTCGCTTAGTCTGGCAAGGTAGTCATATGGGAAGGCCCTCTGTAATGCCAGAGCTGCCTATTACTCAGCATTAATAGAAGAGAATAAAAACTGCCCTAGGTTCCTTTTCAGCACTTTGGCCAGGCTGACAAAGAGTCATAACTCTACTGATCCATGTATTCCTATAGCTCTCAGTAGTAATGACTTTATGAGCTTCTTTAATGATAAAATTCTAACTATTAGAGACAAAATTAACCACCTCCTGCCCTCAACAGGCACCGTTCTCTCCCCAAACACAGGAACCTTAGTAACAGCAGTAAATCCTGACATATATTTGGACTGTTTTTCTCCAGTAGACTTGTCTGAACTAACTTCAATGATTTGTTCAGCTAAACCATCAACCTGTCTCTTAGATCCCATCCCAACTAGGCTGCTTAAGGCTTAGTGAGCACTTCTTTACTAGATATGATCAATTTGTCTTTAGTAACAGGCTATGTACCACAGTCCTTTAAAGTAGCTGTAATTAAACCTCTTAAACCTAGGTCAAAGCAGATGGCCGCCCACCAAGAGCCGGGGTCTGCTTGAGGTTTCTACCCATTAAAGGGGAGTTTTTCCTTACCGCTGTCGCCAAGTGCTTGCTCATGGGGGAATTGTTGGGTCTCTGTAAATTAAAGAGTACGGTCTTGACCTGCTCTATGTGAAAAGTGCCTTGAGATGACTTCTGTTGTGATATGGCGCTATATAAATAAAAATTGATTGATTGATTGATTGATTGATTGAAGGTGGAGATTGAGAGAGTGAATGAGTAAAGAAATGAGAGAAAGGCCAGAGAGATACAGGAAGAATAATGAAGGATAGGAAGAGTTGAGGGGAGAAGTAGGCAGATGAAAGACAGGAACATAAAGAATGAATTCAAGAGATGATGTTGAGAAATAGAGAAAGGAATATGAAGAAGCAAAAGAACGGGAAATTAATAAGCAGACAGGGGGAAATGTGAAGGATAGAAGATGACAGAAGAGAGGTGGATGGGAGAGGGAGGAAGATGTAGGAGAGGAAAAGTTGATGAGAGACAGGGAGATGAAGAAATGAAGGAAAAAAGGACAAGAAAGTAGATCAATAAACAGTTAAGACAGAAGATTAAGGAGGGAAGGGATGGATGGGTAAAACAAGAAAGATGAAGGAGAGGAGGAATGTAGAATAAAAGGATAGTTGGAGAAGGAGGGTGGAGAGGTGAAAGAAAACATGAAAGAGAGGAAGAGTAGATGAGTTAGGGAGCAAGATGTTGATGGAGAGAGTGAATATAGAAATGAGAGAAAAGGATGATGTCTGAAGGAAGAAAGTGGAAGAGTGAGAAAGATGTAGGAGAGGAACAGGAAAGGAAAAAGAAAATTACAGATACAGCTGAAAGAAGGTAAAGGAGAGAAAGGATGGAGAGGAAAAGGGGAGAGAGAAAGAGTTGGTGGGAAAGAAAGGGAGACAGAGAGGTAAAAGAATATCAATGACAGGAAGTGGAGAGTAATGAGATGAGAAAGAAGAAGGACAGAGAGGAAGGAAGTTGATGATAGAACAAATGGAAAGGAAAATGAAACAAGAACAGGTAGAGTGGAGAGGTGTGAGGAGGATTAAGAAGATGAACAGAGAGGAAAGGAGGGAGAATGAATGAGAGGGAGGGTGGATGGAGAGGAATGGAGATGAAAGAGCAATGGTGGAGAGACAACTAATATAAAGGCTGGAGAGATACAAGAAGAATGATGAAGGATTGGAAGGGTTGAGGGGAGAAGAAGGAAGATGAAAGACAGGAACATAAAGAATGAATTAAAGAGATGATGTTGAGAAATAGGAAGGATGAAAAAGTGAAAAAGTGGAGGAAAATGAAGGAAGATGATGAAGAGAAAGGGTGGATGGTTAAAGAATCAAGAAAAAGAATAGTGTAAAGGTAGGAGATAAAGGACAGGAAGGATGGATAGGTAAAATGAGAAAGATAAGGGACAAGAGGAATGGAAAATAAAGAATATGAGTTGAAGTAAATAATGATTAAAAAAGAAGGGTGGATGGTTAAATTAGATGATTATAAAAAATCCCTTCCATTCATGAAGAACTGAAAGGATGAAGAGGTAAAGGAAAGGTATGAAAATGGACAGGAAGGATGGCAGAGCAAGGTAGAGAAAAAATAGAAAGGATGAAGAGGTAAAAGAAAAGGGAAGGAAAAGAAAAGGGAGGATGGGTGGATGGATAGCAGAGGAAGGAAGAAGAAAGGAAAATCAAGTGAAGGAGGACGGGAGAGAGCCCTACCTCCCATCCATGAAGGACAGAAAAGTCAATGATAGTGGAGGAGAAAGAGGAAAGGTCATTAGGTAAAGGAAGCAAGGTGGAAGAAAAGAAAAGAAAGTGATGGTGAGAGGGTGGATGGTAGAAGTAGGAAGGTGAAGGGAGGAAGATGGAAGATGAAGGATGACTAAGAAGGATGCAATACAAAAGGAAAGGAAGGAAAGGGAAGGTGGAGAGGCAAAGGAAGGAGAGAAGAGACAGTAAGATCAAAAGGATGAGAGAGGAAGAAGAAATGAGGAAGATGGACAGAAAACAAAGTAGACGGAGGGTGGATAGGAGAGGGAGGGTAAATAAGAAAAAGGGAAGTTGGAAAGAGCATTTAAGGGAAAGAAAGAAAAGGACAGGAAGAATGGAGGTGTAAAGGAGAGAGGGTGAAGGAGAGAAAGGGTGGACTGGAGATGAAGATGAATGATGAAGGATGGAAAGGTTTGAGAAGGAAAGGATAGGAGATGAAGGAAAGAAACATGGGACAAACATGAAGGAGGACGAAGAAAAGAAAGGGTGGGTGTTAAAGAAAGTAGAACAAGAAACAGAATAGCATAAAGGTAAAGAAAGAAGATGGATGGATGGATGGGTAAAACAAGAAAGATGAAGGAGAGGAACAGTTGAGGGGAGTGAGAGGGAGAAGGAAGTGAAGGGTGGAGAGGTAAAGGAAAGGGAGGAAAATTACAGATACAGTTGAAAGAAGGTAAAGGAGAGAAAGGATGGAGAGGAAGAAAAGAGGAAGTAGCTGGGTGATAGAAGGTAGAGTGATATAGGAAACAAGATTAAAGTTAGGAAGTGTAGAGATGTAAAAGAGGAAAAAGGATAGAAAGGCTGGAGAGGTAAATGAAGAAATGTAGGAGGAGGATGAAGGGAACATGGAAGAGGAAAAACATGAAGGAGAGAAAAGTGGAAGAGAGATGAAGGGATGGATGGATGGGAGAGGAAGGAAGAAGAAGGACAGGAACATGAAGGATTTAATGGATAGAGAGGAAAGAAGATGAAGCTTGGATGGGAGGGAGAGGAAGATTTAGGAAAGAAAAAGTTGACAGGAGAAAGAGATGAGAGGAAGTGTGGAAAGGAAATAAGGAGTATGAGGGACAGAAAGGAGGGATGGTTAAAGGAAGAGAAATTGCTCTTATCCATGAATGATAGAAAGGTTCAGAGAAAAACTAAGTTTAAAGATACAACAGTAGAAGATGATAGAATATAAATGAAAGGAAAAGTGGATGGATGAAACAGGGGGATTAAGGAAAGAAAGAATGGAGAGAAAGAAAGGAAGATGGAGGAGCAGGATAGGTAGAGGGCGGAGTGGTATAAGAAACAAGAATAAGGATAGGAAGCATGGAGATGTAAAGGACAAGAAATAAAAGAAATGCTGAAGAGGAAAAAGGAAAGAATGTGGGGGATGGAAGGAGTATGAAAGGGAAAATAAGAATGAAGGACAGGAAGAGTGGAGATGTTAAGGGTGGAGGATGAAGGAGAGAGAGATGGAAAGGGTTGAAAATCAAAGAATAAGAGATGAAGGATAGAAAAAGTGGAGGAAAATGAAGGAAGTTGATGAAGAGACAGGGTGGATGTTAAAGAATAGAGATGAAGGACAGGAGGAATGGAAAACAAAGAATAAGAGTTGGAGGAGATGGAGGGTGGAGAGGTGAAAGAGAAAACATGAATGAGAAGAAGAGTAGATGAATTAGGGAGCGAGATGGAGAGAGTGAATGAGTAAAGAAATGAGAGAAAGGCCAGAGAGATACAGGAAGAATAATGAAGGATAGGAAGGGTTGAGGGGAGAAGGAGGAAGATGAAAGACAGGAACATAAAGAATGAATTAAAGAAATGGTGTGTTGGAGAAATAAAGAAAGGAATATGAAGGACGGGGAAATGTAAAGGATAGAAGATGACAGAAGAGAGGTGGCTGGGAGAGGGAGGAAGAAGCAGGAAAGGAAAAGTTGAGAAGAGGTAAAAGAAAAGGGAAGGAAAAGAAAGGAGAGGCTGGGTAGATGGATAGAGGAAGGAAGAAGAAAGGAAAATCAAGTGAAGAAGGACGGGAGAGATCCCTGCCTCCCATCCATGAAGGACAGAAAGGCTGGGAGAAAATTAAGGAAGATTAAAAGATACAAACAGAAGATGATAGAATATAAAGGAAAGGAAAAGTGGATGGGTGAAACAGAGGGATTAAGGAGAGAAAGAATAGAGAGGAAAATGAAGGAGCAGGATAGGTAGAGGGTGGAAAGGTATAGGAAATAAGATATAAGATAGGAAGCATGGAGATGTAAAGGATAGAAAATAAAAGAAAGGGTGAAGAGGAAAAGGAAGGAATGTGGAGGATGGAAGGAGTATGAAAGGAAAAGTAAGAAGAATGAAGGAGAGAAAGAGTGGAGGTGTTAAGGGTGGAGGATGAAGGATAGAAAAAGTGGAGGAAAATGAAGGAAGACAGGGTGGATGGTTCAAGAATCAAGAAAAAAATAGTGTAAAGGTAGGAGATAAAGGACAGGAGGAATGGAAAATAAAGAATGAGTTGGAGGAGATGGAGGGTGGAGAGGTGAAAGAGAAAACATGAATGAGAGGAAGAGTAGATGAATTAAGGAGCGAGATGGAGAGTGAATAGGTAAAGAAATGAGAGAAAGGCCAGAGAGATACAGGAAGAACAATGAAGGATAGGAAGAGTTGAAGGGAGAAGAAGGAAGATGAAAGACAGGAAAATAAAGAATGAATTAAAGAGATGATGAGAAATAGAGAAAGGAATATGAAGAAGGAAAAGGAAAGAAATGTATAAGAGGACAGGGGGAAATGTAAAGGATAGAAGATGATGGAGAAGAGAGGTGGATGGGAGAGGGAGGTGTTGAAAGAGATGAAATGTACATGGATAAATGAAGGAAAATAAAGATTTTGCAGTAGAAGGATAGAAGATGAAGGTAAATAAAAGATAGAAAAGAGAAGAGGGAAGGGTGGAGAGGTATTTCAACAAAAATGCAAAAACATGACATCAAGCCTTTACATTCAGATACATATACAGAGACCCTCCTCCCCCTCACTACAAACAGCCCCGTCTATACACCAACAATATCATTTAGCAGACTGTAATAAACATATTCAGCCCCAAGATAGAAAGGATAGAAAGATGAAGGAAGCTGAAAGAGAAAACAATGGATGGAGTAAGATGTAGGAGAGGAACAGTTGAGGGGTAAAGGAAAGGGAGGAAAATTACAGATACAGTTGAAAGAAGGTAAAGGAGAGAAAGGATGGAGAAGAATAAGAGAAGAGGAAGGAGCTGGGTGATAGCAGGTGGAGTGATATAGGAAACAAGATTAAAGTTAGTAAGCGTGGAGATATAAAGGATAGAAAATAAAAGAAAGGGTGAAGAGGAAAAGGGAAGAATGTGGAGGATGGAAGGAGTATGAAAGGGAAAATAAGAATGGAGGAGAGAAAGAGAGGAGGTGTTAAGGGTGGAGGATGAAGGAGAGAAAGATGGAAAGGCTTGAGAATCTAAGGATAAGAGATGAAGGATAGAAAAAGTGCAGAGGAAAATGAAGGAAGATGATGAAGAGAAAGGGTGGATGGTTAAAGAATCAAGAAAAAGAATAGTGTAAAAGTAGGAGATAAAGGACAGGAAGGATGGATAGGTAAAATGAGAAAGATGAGGGACAAGAGGAATGGAAAATAAAGGGTGGAGAGGTGAAAGAGAAGACAAGTTACAGAGTGAGATCGAGATGGAGAGAGTGAGTTGGTGAAGAAATGAGAGAAAGACCAGAGAGATGGATAGGAAGGGTTGAGAAGAAAAGAAGAAAGATGAAAGACAGGAACATAAAGAATGAATTAAAGAAATGGTTTTAAGAAAGAGATAGGAATATGAAGAAGAGGGAGGAAGAAGCAGGACAGGAAAAGTTGATGAGAGACAGGGAGATGAAGAAGTGAAGGAAAAAAGGACAAGAAGGTGGAGATGTAAATAATGATAAAAAAGAAGGGTGGATGGTTAAATGAAAGAAGATTACAAAATCCCTTCCATCCATGAAGAATTGAAAGGATGAAGAGATAAATGAAAAAAAGATGTAAGGAAAGGAAGGAAAATGGACAGGAAGGATGGTAGGGCAAGTATGAGAAAAAAATAGAAAGGGTGAAGAGGTAAAAAAGGGAAGGAAAAGAAAGGAGAGGATGGGTAGATGGATAGCAGAGGAAGGAAGAAGAAAGGAAAATCAAGTGAAGGAGGATGGGAGAGAGCCCTACCTCCCATCCATGAAGGAAAAATGATGGAGATGAAGATGGAGAGGAAAAGTAGTGGAAGAAGAGATGAGGGATAGAAAGGTACAGAGTTAGACAAAAGGAGGATGGAAGGATCATTTAAAGGGAAAGAAAGAGGGTGGGTAGGAGAGGAAGGATAAATATGATGAAAGATAAAGCAGGTGGAACAGTAAAGGAAGAAGATGAGGGATAGAAAGGTGGAGAGGTAGAGGAAGGAAGTGGAAGGAACATTTAGGAAAGAGAAGGACAGGAAGAGTAGAGGTGTAAAGGAGAGGGGGTGAGAGAAAAACTAAGTTTAAAGATAAAACGGTGGAAGATGATAGAATATAAAGGAAAGGAAAAGTGGATGGGTGGAACAGAGGGATTAAGGAGAGAAAGAATAGAGAGGAAGATGAAGGAGCAGGATAGGTAGAGGGTGGAAAGGTATAGGAAATAAGATTACTTGGAGATGTAAAGGATAGAAAATAAAAGAAAGGGTGAAGAGGAAAAGGGAAGAATGTGGAGGATGGAAGGAGTATGAAAGGGAAAGTAAGAAGAATGAAGGAGAGAAAGAGAGGAGATGTTAAGGGTGGAGGATGGATAGAAATTGGAGAAGGAGATGAAAGATGGAAAGGGTTGAAAATCGAAGAATGAGAGATGAAGGACAGAAAAAGTGGAGGAAAATGAAGGAAGATGAAGAGAAAGGGTGGATGTTAATGAATAGCATAAAAGTAAAGTTAGGAGTGTGAAAGAAAATTGAACAGTAGGTTATCATTTTATAAATCTTTTGTATACATATATATACATATATATACATACAAATATATACATATATACATATATATACATACATACACACATATATACATACACATATATATACATATATATACACACATATATATACATACATATACATATATATATATGTATATATATATACACACAGACATACATACATATAAATCATACACATACATATACACATATACATATATACACATATATACATATATACATATATGTATACATATAAATACATACATACATACATACATACATATATATACACATATATATACACATACATAGACACACACACACACACATATATATACATATATAAACACATACACATATATATACATATATAAACACATACACATATATACACATATATACACATATATACATATATACACATATATACACATATATATATAAACATTAATATATACATATAAACATTAATATATACATATATATATTAATATATACACAATGTATATAGTTATGTATATATCAAATATATACATAAACATATACGAATTAATATATGCATATACACATTAATATATACATAAATATATACATTGTGTATATATTAAATATATACATTAATATATACGGATCAATCTATACACATATACATTGATATACATTATGCATATATTAAATATATACATTGATATATACACATAAATATATACATTAATATATATACATTGTGTATATATTAAATATATACATTAATACATACATAAATATATACACATATACATGCATTAATATACACATATACATACATTAATATACACATATATACACATTAATATATACATAAACATACATATAAATATACATATATACATATATATATATATACACACACATATACATATACACATACATATACATAAATATATACATAAATATATACATATATAAATATTAATATATACACAATGTATATACTTATGTATATATTAAATATATACATTAATATATACAAATTAATATATACATATATACATTAATATATACATTATGTGTATATTAAATATGTACATTAATATATACGAATCAATATATACATATACACATTAATATATACATTATGTATATATTTATGTATATATTTATGTATATACATAAATATATACATAAATATATACATTATGTATATATTTATGTATATACATAAATATATACATTATGTATATATTTATGTATATACATAAATATATACACACATATACATACATTAATATACACATATATACACATTAATGAATGAGAAGAAGAGTAGATGAATTAAAGAGCGAGATGGAGATGGAGAGAGTGAATGAGTAAAGAAATGAGAGAAAGGCCAGAAAGATACAAGAAGAATGATGAAGGATAGGAAGAGTTGAGGGGAGAAGGAGGAAGATGAAAGACAGGAACATAAAGAATAAATTATAGAAATGGTGTGTTTGAGAAACAGAGAAAGGAAGATGAAGAAGTAAAAGGAAGGAAACGAATAAGAGGACAGAGGGAAATGTAAAGGTTAGAAGATGATGGAGAAGAGAGGTGGATGGGAGAGGGAGGAAGAAGGAAGAGAGAAAAAGTTGATGAGAGACAGGGAGATGAAGAAATGAAGGAAAAAAGTACAGGAAGGTGGAGATGTAAATAATGATAATAAAAAAAAGGGTGGATGGTTAAATTAAAGAAGATTATAAAAAATCCCTTCCATTCATGAAGAACTGAAAGGATGAAGAGGTAAAGGAAAAAAAGATGTAAAGAAAGGAAGGAAAATGGACAGGAAGGATGGTAGAGCAAGGAAGAGAAAAATAGAAAGGGTGAAGAGGTAAAAGAAAAGGGAAGGAAAAGAAAGTAGAGGATGGGTGGATGGATAGCAGAGGAAGGAAGAAGAAAGGAAAATCAAGTGAAGGAGGACAGGAGAGAGCCCTACCTCCCATCCATGAAGGACAGAAAAGTCAATTATAGTGGAGGAGAAAGAGGAAAGGTCATTAGGTAAAGGAAGCAAGGTGGAAGAAAAGGAAAGAAAGTGATGATGAGAGGATGGATGGTAGAAGTAGGAAGGTGAAGGATAGAAATTTTGGAGATGTGAAGGGAGGAAGATGGAAGATGAAGGATGACTAAGAAGGATGCAATACAAAGGAAAAGGAAGGAAAGGGAAGGTGGAGAGGCAAAGGAAGGAGAGGAGAGACAGTAAGATCAAAAGGATGAGGGAGGAAGAACAAATGAGGAAGATGGACAGAAAACAAAGTAGAGGGAGGGTGGGTAGGAGAGGGAGGATAAATAAGAAAGATAAATGAAAGATAAAGCAGGTGGAGCAGTAAAGGACAAAGATGAGGGATAGACAGGTGGAGAGGTAGAGGAAGGAAGTTGGAAAGAGCATTTAAGGGAAAGAAAGAAAAGGACAGGAAGAGTGGAGGTGTAAAGGAGAGAGGGTGAAGGAGAGAAAGGGTGGACTGGAGATGAAGATGAAAGATGGAAAGGGTTGAGAAGGAAAGGATATGAGATGAAGGAAAGAAACATGGAGGACGAAGAAAGAAAGGGTGGATGTTAAAGAAAGTTGATCAATAAACAGAATAGCATAAAGGTAAAGACAGAAGATGGATAGACAGGTAAAACAAAAAAGATGAAGGAGAGGAGGAATGTAGAATAAAAGGATAGGAGTTGGAGATGGAGGGTGGAGAGGTGAAAGAAAACATGAAAGCGAGGAAGAGTAGACAAGTTAGGGAGTGAGATGAGATGGAGAGAGTGACGGAGTAAAGAAACAAGAGAAAAGGATGATGTCTAAAGGAAAAAAGTAGAAGAGTGAGAAAGATGCAGGAGAGGAACAGTTGAGGAGAGTGAGAGGGAGAAGGAAGTGAAGGTTGGAGAGGTAAAGGAAAGAGGAGGAAAATTACAGATACAGTTGAAAGAAGGTAAAGGAAAGGATGGAGAGGAAGAAAAGATGAAGGAGCTGGATGATAGAAGGTAGAGTGATATAGGAAACAAGATTAAAGTTAGGAAGTGTGGAGATGTAAAAGAGGAAATAGGATAGAAAGGTGGAGAGATAATTGAAGGAATGTAGGAGGAGGATGAGAGGAGCATGGAAGAGGAAAAAAATGAAGGAGAGGAAGAGTGGAGGGGAGATGAAGGGACAGATGGATAAGAGAGGAAAGAAGAAGACAGACAGGAACATGAAAGATTTAAAGAGTAGAGAGGAAAGAAGAAAGATGAAGCTTGGATGGGAGAGGGAGGAAGATTGAGGAAAGAAAAGGATGACAGGAGAAAGGGAGATAAGAGGATGTGTGGAAAGGAAGGAAGGAATAACAGAACAGAAAGGAGGGATAGTTAAACAAAGGAAGATAAAAATTTAAAGATACAACAGTGGAAGATGAAAGAATATAACTGAAAGGAAAAGTGGATGGATGAAACAGGGGGATTAAGGAAAGAAAGAATAGAGAGGAAGAAAGGAAGATGGAGGAGCAGGATAGGTAGAGGGTGAAATGGTATAGGAAACAAGAATAAGGATAGGAAGCATGGAGATGTAAAGGATAGAAAATAAAAGAAAGAGTGAAGAGGGAAAGGGAAGAATGTGGAGGATGAAAGGAGTATGAAAGGGAAAGTAATTAGAATGAAGGACAGGAAGAGTGGAGGTGTTAAGGGTGGAGGATGAAGGAGAGAAGGTGTGGATTGGAGAAGGAGATGAAAGATGGAAAGAGTTGGTAAAGGAAAAAAAGAAGATGTAAGGAAAGGTATGAAAATGGACAGGAAGGATGGTAGAGCAAGTAAGACAAAAATAGAAAGGGTGAAGAGGTAAAAGAAAAGGGAAGGAAAAGAAATAAGAGGATGGGTGGATAGAGATGAAGATGGAAAGGATAAGTAGTGGAAGAAGAGATGAGGGATAGAAAGGTGAAGAGGCAGAGGAAGGAAGTGGAAGGAACATTTAAGAGAAAGAAAGAAAAAGACAGGAAGAGTAGAGGTGTAAAGGAGAGAGGGTGAGAGAAAAACTAAGTTTAAAGATAAAATGGTGGAAGATGATAGAAGATAAAGGAAAGGAAAAGTGGATGGGTGAAACGGGGATTAAGGAGAGAAAGGATAGAGAGAAAGATGAAGGAGCAGGATGGGTAGAGAGTGGAATGGTGTAAGAAACAAGATTAAAGGTAGGAAGCATGGAGATAAGATAGGAAATAAAAGAGAGAAAGGGTGAAGAGGGAAAGAATGAGGAATAAGCATGAAAGGGAAAATAAGAATGAAGGACAGGAAGAGAGGAGATGTTAAGGGTGGAGGATGAAGGAGAGAAAGATGGAAAGGCTTGAGAATCTAAGGATAAGAGATGAAGGATAGAAAAAGTGGAGAGGAAATGTTAAAGAATAGTGTAAAGGTAAAGTTAGGAGATGAAGGAGGGGAAGAGTGGATGGGTAAAATGAGAAAGATGAAGGGCAGGAGGAATGGAGAACAAAGAATGAGTTGAAGCAGATGGAAGGTGGAGAGGTGAAAGACGAAAGGATGAAGGATGGGAGAGAGCCCTACCTCCCATCTATGAAGGATAGAAAGGATGGAGAGAAGTTGAAAGAGACAAAAGGTGGATAAGCGAGAGAGGGCGACAGAGAGGAAAGAAGTAAGATCAAGCAGAGGAAGGGTGGAGGGGAAAGGAAGGATGGTGAAAGAAAGGAAGAAGATCCAAGAAGATCTTCCTCCAATCCATGAAGGATAGAAAAGTCAATTAGTTGAGGAGGAAGAGCAAAGGTCATTAGATAAAGGAAGCACGGTGGAAGAAAAGGAAAGAAAGTGATGGTGAGAGGGTGGATGGTAGAAGTAGGAAGGTGAAGAATAGAAATTTTGCAGATGTGAAGGGAGGAAGATGGAAGACAAAATGTGATTAATAAAGGGTAAATGAGAAAGATAAATGAAAGATAAAGCAGGTGGAGCAGTAAAGGAAAGAGATGAGGGATAGAAAAGTGGAGAGGTAGAGGAAAGAAGTTGGAAGTAGCATTTAAGGGAAAGAAAGAAAAGGACAGGAAGAGTGGAGGTGAAAAAGGTGGAGGATGAATGAGAGAAAGGGTGGATTGGACAAGGAGATGAAAGATGGAAAGGGTTGAAAAAAGGATAAGAGATGAAGGATACGAAGAAACAAGAGAAAGACCGGAGAGATACAAGAAGAATGATGAAGGATGGGAAGAGTTGAGGGGAGAAGGAGGAAGATGAAAGACAAGAACATAAAGAATGAATTAAAGAGATGATGTTGAGAAATGGAGAAGAGAATATGAAGAAGAAGGAAAAGGGAGGGAAATGAATAAGAGGACAGGGGGAAATGTAAAGGACAGAAGATGATGGAGAAGAGAGGAAGAAGGAAGAGAAGAAAAGTTGAGACAGGGAGATGAAGAAATGAAGGGAAAAAGGACAGGAAGGTGGAGATGTAAATAATGATGAAAAGAAGGGTGGATGGTTAAATGAAAAAAAAAATCCCTTCCATTCATGAAGAATTGAAAGGATGAAGAGGTAAAGGAAAAAAAGATGTAAGGAAAGGAAGGAAAATGGACAGGAAGGATGGTAGAGCAAGGAAGAGAAAGAATAGGGTGAAGAAGTAAAAGAAAAAGGAAAGAAAAGAAAGGAGAGGCTGGGTAGATGGATGGCAAAGGAAGGAAGAAGAAAGGAAAATCAAGTGAAGGAGGATGGGAGAGATCCCTACCTCCCATCCATGAAGGAAAAATGATGGAGATGAAGATGGAGAGGAAAAGTAGTGGAAGAAGAGATGAGGGATAGAAAGGTGGAGAGGCAGAGGAAGGAAGTGGAAGGAACATTTAGGAAAGAGAAGGACAGGAAGAGTAGAGGTGTAAAGGAGAGAGGGTGAGAGAAAAACTAAGTTTAATGATACAACGGTGGAAGATGATAGAATATAAAGGAAAGGAAAAGTGGATGGATGAAACAGAGGGATTAAGGAGAGAAAGAACAGAGAGGAAGATGAAGGAGCAGGATAGGTAGAGGGTGGAAAGGTGTAAGAAACAAGATTAAAGATAGGAAGCGTGGAGATGTAAAGGATAGAAAATAAGAGAGAAAGGGTGAAGAGGGAAAGAACGAGGATGGAAGGAGTATGAGGGAAAGTAAGAAGAATGAAGGATAGGAAGAGAGGAGATGTTAAGCGTGGAAGATGAAGGAGAGAAAGATGGAAAGGGTTGAGAATCTAAGGATAAGAGATGAAGCATACGAAGAAACGAGAGAAAGACCGGAGAGATACAGGAAGAATGATGAAGGACAGGAAGGGTTGAGGTGAGAAGGAGGAAGATGAAAGACAGGAACATAAAGAATGAATTAAAGAGATGGTGTTGAGAAATAGAGAAAGGAATATGACGAAGAAAGAAAAGGGAGGGAAATGAATGAGGACAGGGGGAAATGTAAAGCATAGAAGATGACGGAGAAGAGAGGTGGATGGGAGAGGGAGGAAGAAGGAAGAGAGGAAAAGTGAGGAAGATTTACAGAAAACAACGTAGAGGGAGGGTGGGTAGGAGAGGGAGGGTAAATAAGAAAGATAAAGCAGGTGGAGCAGTAAAGGAAAAAGATGAGGGATAGAAAGGTGGAGAGGTAGAGGAAGGAAGTTGGAAAGAAAGAAAAGGACAGGAAGAGTGGAGGTGTAAAGGAGAGAAAGGGTGGACTGGAGATGAAGATGAAAGATGGAAAGGTTTGAGAAGGAAAGGATATGAGATGAAGGAAAGAAACATGGGACAGAAACATGAAGGAGGACGAAGAAAAGGAAGGGTGGATGCTAAAGAAAGAAGACAGACATTCAAGACAGAAGATGGATAGACAGGTAAAACAAGAAAGATGAAATAGAGGAGGAATGTAGAATAAAAGGATAGTTGGAGATGGAGGGTGGAGGTCAAAGAAAACATAAAAGCAAGGAAGAGTAGACAAGTTAGGGAATGAGATGTTGAAGAGAGTGACTGAGTAAAGAAACAAGAGAAAAGGATGATGGCTAAAGGAAGAGAGGAAGAGTGAGAAAGATGCAGGAGAGGAACAGTTGAGGGGAGTTAGAGTGAGAAGGAAGTGAAGGGTGGAGAGGTAAAGGAAAGGGAGGAAAATTACAGATACAGTTGAAAGAAGGTAAAGGAGAGAAAGGATGGAGAGGAATAAGAGAAGAGGAAGGAGCTGGGTGATAGAAGGTAGAGTGATATAGGAAACAAGATTAAGGATAGGAAGCGTGGAGATGTAAAGGACAGAAAATAAAAGAAAGGGTGAAGAGGAAAAGGAAGGAATGTGGAGGATGGAAGGAGTATGAAAGGGCAAGTAAGAAGAATGAAGGACAGGAAGAGTGGAGATGTTAAGGGTGGAGGATAAAGGAGATGAAAGATGGAAAGGGTTGAGAATTTTAGGATAAGAGATGAAAGATAGAAAAAGTGGAGAGGAAAATGAAGGAAGATGAAGAGAAAGGGTGGATGTTAAAGAATAGCGTAAAAGTAAAGTTGATGTTAAAGAGATGAAAGAGGGGAAGGGTGGAAGGAACATAAAGAATGAATTAAAGAGAAAGGAGAAATAGAGAAAGGAATATGAAGAAGGACAGGGGGAGATGTAAAAGATAGAAGATGACAGAAGAGAGGTGGATGAGAGGGGGGGAAGAAGCAGGACAGGAAAAGTTGATGAGAGGCAGGGAGATGAAGAAATGAAGGAAAATTAAGGACATGAAAGTAGATCAATAAACAGAAAAACAGTAAAGACAGAAGAGTAAGGAGGGGAAGGATGGACGGGTAAAACAAGAAAGATGAAGGAGAGGAGGAATGTAGAATAAAGGTTAGGAGTTGGAGATGGAGGGTGGAGAGGTGAAAGAAAACATGAAAGAGAGGAAGAGTAGATGAGTTAGGGAGTGAGATGAGATGGAGAGAGTGACTGAATAAAGAAATGAGAGAAAAGGATGATGTCTAAAGGAAAAAGTAGAAGAGTGAGAAAGATGCAGGGGAGGAACAGTTGAGGGTGGAGTGGTATAGGAAACAAGATTGAAGTTAGGCAGTGTGGAGATGTAAAAGAGGAAAAAGGATAGAAAGGGTAGAGAGATAAATGAAGGAAAATGGAAAGACACAGGAGAGGTTGGGTGGAAGAAAGGAAGATGAAGGAGTAGGATAGGTAAGAGAAAAGTGAAATGTTGAAGAGGAAAAGGAAACAATGTGGAGGATGAAAGGAGTATGAAAGGGAAAATAAGAAGAATGAAGGACAGGAAGAGTGGAGATGTTAAGGGTGGAGGATGAAGGAGAGAAAGGGTGATTTTCAACCCTTTCCATCTTTCATCTCCTTCTCCAATCCAAAGAATAAGAGACAAAGGATAGAAAAGTGGAGAGGAAATGAAGGAAGATGAAGAGAAAGGGTGGATGGTTAAAGAATCAAGAAAAAGAATAGTGTAAAGGTAGGAGATGAAGGAGGGGAAGGGTGGATGAGTAAAACCAGAAAGATGAAGGACAGGAGGAATGGAAAACAAAGAATATGAGTTGGAGGAGATGGAGGGTGGAGAGGTGAAAGAGAAAACATGAATGAGAGGAAGAGTAGATGAATTAAGGAGTGAGATGGAGAGTGAATAGGTAAAGAAATGAGAGAAAGGCCAGAAAGATAAGAATAATGAAGGACAGGAAGGGTTGAGGGAAGAAATGAATAAGAGGACAGAGGGAAATGTAAAGGATAGAAGATGAGAGGTGGATGGGAGAGGGAGGTGTTGAAAGAGATGAAATGTACATGGACAAATGAAGGAAGATAAAGATTTTGCAGTAAAAGGATAGAAGATGAAGGTAAATAAAAGATAGAAAAGAGAAGAGGGAAGGATGGAGAGGTATTTCAACAAAAATGCAAAAACATGACATCAAGCCTTCACATTCAGATACATATACAGAGACCCTCCTCCCCCTCACTACAAACAGCCCCGTCTATACACCAACAATATCATTTAGCAGACTGTAATAAACATATTCAGCCCCAAGATAGAAAGGATAGAAAGATGAAGGAAGCTGAAAGAGAAAACTTGGATGGAGGAAGATGTAGGAGAGGAACAGTTGACAGGAGAAAGGGAGATGAGGGGAAGGGTGCAAAGGAAGGAAGGAGAATTAGGGACATAAAGGAGGGATGGTTAAAGAATCAAGAAAAAGAGTAGTGTAAAGGTAAAGTTAGGAGATGAAGGAGGGGAAGAGTGGATGGGTAAAATGAGAAAGATGAAGGTCAGGAGGAATGGAGAACAAAGCATATGAGTCGAAGCAGATGGAAGGTGGAGAGGTGAAAGACAAAGAGGCAGAGGAAGGAGAGGAGAAACAGGAAGATCAAAAGGATGAGAGAGGAAGAACAAATGAGGAAGATCAACAGAAAACAGTTGAGGGAGGGTAGGAGAGGGAGGATAAATAAGATGAAAGTTAAAGCAGGTGGAGCAGTAAAGGAAAGAGATGAGGGATAGAAAAGTGGAGAGGTAGAGGAAGGAAGTTGGAAGTAGCATTTAAGGGAAAGAAAGAAAAGGACAGGAAGTGTGGAGGTGAAAAAGGTGGAGGATGAATGAGAGAAAGGGTGGATTGGACAAGGAGATGAAGGATGGAAAGGGTTGAAAAAAGGATAAGAGATGAAGGATACGAAGAAACGAGAGAAAGACCGGAGAGATACAGGAAGAATGATGAAGGATAGGAAGAGTTGAGGGGAGAAGAAGGAAGATGAAAGACAGGAACATAAAGAATGAATTAAAGAGATGATGTTGAGAAATAGAGAAAGGAATATGAAGAAGAAGGAAAAGGAAGGGAAATGAATAAGAAGACAGGGGGAAATGTAAAGGATAGAAGATGACAGAAGAGAGGTGGATGGGAGAGGGAGGAAGATGTAGTGGAAAGGAAGAGAGGAAAGTAAGAAAAATGAAGGAGGAAGAGTGGAGGTGTTAAGGGGTGGAGAATGAAGGAGAGAAAGGGTGGATGGTTAAAGAATAAAGAAAAAGAATAGTGTAAAGGTAGGAGATAAAGGACGGGAAGGTCGGATGGGTAAAACAAGAAAGGTGGAGGACAGGAGGAATGGAAAATAAAGAATGAGGTGAAGATGAATGATGAAAGATGGAAAGAGGTTGAGAAGGAAAGGATATGAGATGAAGGAAAGAAACAGTGGAGAGAAAAATGAGGGAGGATGAAGAAAAGGAAGACGTAAAGACGTAAGGTAAAGATAGGAGATAAAAGAGGGGAAGGGTGGATGGGTAAAACAAGTGAAAAAAATGGAGAGGAGGAATGTAGAATAAAGGATAGGAGTTAAAGGCCATGGAGGGTAAAAGAAATGAAAGACAAAACATGAAAGGAAAGAGGAACAGTAGATGAGTTATGGAGCAAAATCAAGGTGGACAGGTGATAGAAGGAGATGAAAGGTGGAAAGAATGAACAGGTAAAGAAACAAGAGGAAAGGTAGATGTTTAAAGGGAGGAAGTTGAAGACTGAGGAGAGATAGGTCACAGAGAGAAGAAGAAGGACAGCAAGGGTAGATGAGTGAAGGAGGGAAATGAAGGAGAAGAACAGTATAAGGTAAGTGAACGATGCTTCCCTGCCTGTTGGAGCCAGTCAGACGGTAGCGTTGTTGTCTTTGCCGTCACCGTCTGCCTTCGTCTTCTTTGTGAGGCTTTTTTTCTCCAAGGCAAGCTTCTGAAAAGGTTGTGTCCACCTTTCTGATGCAAGCCCTCTATCTCATCTCTCCTCCTTCTTCAGCTGACAGAAAGTTTGAAGGTGCCTCCACTTCCATTTCTGCAAGCAGCATCACCACCCTGGACTCTCCTATAAATGCCAAAAAGACAGAAATATACAGGAAGTGTTAAAAAATAAAAAAAAGACAGAGATACAGAGCCAGGAATCAATATTAGATTTAGACTTTAGATTTATCTTTACTTCACTGATTATTATCTTAATTCACATAACTTTTGAATTTTGTGTGAATATGAAGAAACAAACATTGTATTGTCATGTTTGAGTAACGTGTTTCAGTCCATTCACTTGTGGAGGAAGTATTTGCTGATCCTTAACTCAAGTAAAAGTAGCAATACTGCAATAAAATAAGAATACTGTACACCAGTACAAGTAAAAGTCCTGTATTAATTAGTAAGTCATATTAGAAAAATATAGGCTACTTTAAGTATGAAAAGTAAAAGTACTCATACATGTAACATGCAGCATTTTAATGTTGCTGGTCAAGGTGGATCTAATTTTAACTATTTTATATACTGTTTGGTGGTTTAATGTATTGTACATAATATATTTTATATAGTGGAGTAAGAATATAACATTTTCTATTATAGTGGAGTGGAAGTATAAAGTAGCATAAAATAGAGATGCTGAAGTACAGTACTTCACTACAGTACTTCAGTGTGTGATCTCCACCACTGAACTCATCTAGCAAACTAAAACATATGTTTAGTCCACTGCATTTCATGAATAACCTACTAAAATCTTCCATAGATTTATAGTTTATGTAACATTATTGCATTTTGTGTGTGTGTGTTTTTTATTTAAATACTGCAAACAGTAACACCACACCACCACACCTTTTCCTGTCAGTGGTGAATGTTGGGAAATCTAGATCAATTACAGTGCAATTTTTATACGGTTGAGATGAAAGAATATACATGTGAAATAAAATAATAATAGAAAATAAGTAGGAATAGAAATAATATGAGTAAATTACATGATTTAAACTAATATGAATTAGGCTTTTCACACAAACATTGGTGGTTACGCAGTATACTTTCAGTCAATGGGTCAACAGCAGCAGAAAAAGAGGATCTGTTTTAGGATCCTGAGATTTAATTAAATGTCACAGTGCACACAATAAACATATGTCACAAACTGGAGAGAAACCCTGTTTCAATCATGAAATCAATCCTGTATTTCATGCATATCAATTAAAATATGCAATGAAGTGTATTTTGGGGTATTTGGGGGTTGGTTGGGAGCAGATTCTTACACAGACTGACATTATTTTTTTAAGTGAGGCATTAACTTTAGTTATCAAACTGTATGAAAATCTAATTGCTTTCCAGAAAGACAACATTTAATTAATTTGTTGAAACCTGAGGCAAATACAAAGACATGAGAGAAAAAGTAAGCTGTCCCAGATAAGTGCAATCCTAAATTACAGTCAATGTTTGCCCAAAGGTTTGCCATCTTCAAATGAGAAAAACTTACCATGCTTCTCCCGCTGTGTCTACTCTCCATGTGTATCAACCCAACAAAGATCCCATCGAATATGAAGAAACAGATGACTGAAGATTTGAAGATATATTCCCACTGAAAAAAAACTGCCTTTCAGTTCAAGATCTGAGTGAGACTGAGTGGACAGTGTAGAATTTTTACATTATGATAATGTGCTGGTAGTTCTAGAATTCGCATATATTAGAATGCTCATTATGATATTCTAGTGACACACATTCCGTCTCACAGCACAGAAAATGCTGCTTTTAAAACATTTTACTGTCAGAAAACAAATAAAACTCTTATTGTGCTGCTGTTTGAAGCAGAAGTGGGAACATGACACTGTTGAGCAAGTCACAAGTAGTCAAGTCTTGACTCTAAAGTCGAGACAGACATGTTCAAGCCCCAGAAAACAAAAGCCACATAATGAGCTCATGTGTTTCTGTGACATTTTAGGCTCAAGACACATTTCAGTCCAGTCTGTTTGACTGCAACATGCATAAAAATGCTTCTTTTTACATAAAATCATTAAAAAAAATCTTCATATTATCATTTGACATTTTTCTCTGTTGCTGGTTGTCATTTTTGGTTTGTGTACACAAAAACTTTGTAATTTGAGAAAATTAAGACTATGCACAGTAAACTAGTTTTAGTTGAAACACCAAACTATTGCTGACACACTGCATAACTTTCAAATGCACTATAATACACTCTAGTCTTCTTGCTTATGGGCAGTAATTTTGACAAAACAATGATGTACATAAGATTATTATCAACTATCCTGAATAAAAGACTCAGGCTGTTTGTTCTACAGTTCATCATTTTACACTCATGCAGTCCACGTTGTTATGTTTGCATAAAGCATCACCTGAAAGCCACTGTATTGTGTTTATATTTGACATTTTGGATGCTGTAGACTTGATTCTTGGCCAAACCTAAGTATTGTTTGTGTAAGCGACGTGGGTGTGAGTGAGGGAATAAATCAGTCCAATACGTTCTGGGTTCTCCTCATAACTTTAGTCACCTTCAACAAACACAGCTCAGTCCAGTCATCACACACTTCTCATTCTCTTTCTCCCCTTCTCTCCCCTCAAAACTCTACCCACTGTCTGTACAGCACCACCAAGCGGCTGACACTACAATATCACCCAAACACTGCATCACTAAACATATGCAAACAGGCAATGTTCAACAAAACACAGTAAACTGATGTTTAACCTTACGTTTACACAACTTTTGCCCATAAGACACAACTTCACTCTTACACATCGTCCCCCCCTTACGCAAGAAGCGTCCTCGCTTCCAAATAGGTGTAATGAAATTGTCACTACTTTATGCTTAACAACAATATAAACAGATGACGTTGGCAAAACAACAACAAAGAACAGTGGAACAGGATACATTTTTTTTCCTTGTGTTTGCCTATAACATCAGTGTTTTGTTTTTTTTTACTTGTACTTCTCAATCAAGCATATGACACAGACCACAGTTCATTCAACAGTCCTGTAACGCACTGGGGGACGTACACAACGACCTGACTTAGTCCTTACTCCTGTGAAAGGCTGAACTGCCGGAGACAGTTCACTGGAATGTCCTGTGGCAACATTGTCTCCCACCTGTGTTGTGGTGCTAGTAGCACTCTGGGGCAGAGGGCAAACATTTGTCTGATCCCTAGGCGCAGTCACAGAGCACCCGGGCTTATTTGGGTGCCTGTATACATAAGGTCTGGAGCCTGAGAGTGCAGTGAGCAGTGGGGGACCTGGGCCGTTTGCTGGTACAGTCAGTTCTGAAGGTGAGGGTGGAACTGGATGTCTGTCAGCTGACCAGGCTGAACGATAAGGTTTCAGGCGATTGTAGCGAATGACCTTAGGTTTAGCTCTAGGGTCCCGTTGATCCAGAAGTTCATAGTCTACTCCAATGTCACCTGTGCCTGAGTCAAGCCGTCGTAGAACTTTAAAAGGGCCGGTCCACTTAGGTGACAGTTTTTGTCTAGCAAGGGCAGGAAGGTCAACCCACACTAAGTCACCTGGCTCATAGGCTGTGTGTTTCATCCGACGATCATAGTAGTGCTTTTGTTGAGCACCTGCTGCCTCAATGTTATGTGCAACAGAATGATGGTTTCAGTAATACCGAATTGGCATATTCACTTGGAGTACCTGGTGTGGCGTTTGAAAGTCCTGGTGAGTCTCCAAGGAGGAGATCTGCAGGCAGGTGGGCCACTCTGCCATGGGCCAGGAAGAAAGGAGTGCGTTTTGTGGAGGAGTGAACAGTCGTGTTGTATGCAAATTCAACTTGCCGTAGATGGTCATCCCATTCACCTCCTCTGGTATACAGATATTTTGCTAACTGGTCCTTGATGGTCCTGTTTGTTCGTTCCACCATGCCATCTGACATAGCATGATAAGGTGATGTCCTTGTTTTATGTATTCCCAGACGGTTGCACAGTTCTTTGACAAGATCTGAGTTGAACTGACGGCCTTGGTCAGTGTGCAAACTTTGAGGCACACCATGGTGGCTAATATAATCTTCAAACAAACATTTAGCCACAGTGGTTGCCCGTTGATCAGGAAGTGCATACAAGTTGAGGTACTTAGTAAAATAGTCCATTACAACAAGTACATACCGATTACCACGGTGTGAGTGGCAGTTCCGTCAGGTCTGCTGCAATTTTCTCAAAAGGCCTGGATGTGATTATGTTTTGCATAGGGGCCTGTTGGTGTGGTGTCTGTGGTTGCCGTGCTTCACAGGCTGTGCATTCAAGACACCACTGAGTTATGTCACGTGTCATGTGAGGCCAAAAGCATCTGATCTGTGCCCCTTGTAATGTTTTTTGTGAACTGAAGTGTCCCAAGAGTGAATGTCCATGTAAAGTTTGAAACACTTCCTTCTGCAAGTTACTAGGAACTACAATCTGTAAAACAGGGTCACCTGGTGGAGGTCTGACTTTGCGACACAAAAGACCATCAACAAGGGTGAGTTTAGGAAACTCTCTCCAGTACTGTCTCATTTCAGGTGAGGTTGCTTTAATGTTTGAGAATGGTGGCCTATGGTCAGTCAACACCCAGCTCCTGACTATTTGCAACTCAGGATCAGCTTTTTGAGCTTGGAGGAAATACTGCCTGTCAATATTCAGGAGTGAACTGTCCACCGTTACAGCTGCAGTATCTGGTGAAGCAGACTGCACGAGTGATATTAAATCCATAGCAGTCGAAGCAGTGGGTAAAGTCTCTGAGCAGGGTGCCAGCTCAGTGGCTGGAGTGCACATGGATGACTCTATTGGGTCTGTTTGAGTGTGAATGGAAACACACCTCACCTGATTGGCTGTAACCATAGGGGTGGTGCCTTCAGCTGTGAAGGGACGACGGGACATAGAGTCAGCATTGGCGTGTTTTGTACCTTGTCTACAACTAGCAGGTGCCAGGTCACTCTTCCTGAGTAGGGGCAGGACATCATCACCCAGATAGCACAGTCCTCTCCCCATATCCAGAATCACACAGTGAGGCTTGAGAAAGTCAAAACCTAATATAAAGCCTTGACTGACATTTCTGATGACTTGCACTTCATGTTGCAGAGTTTGAGACCCTAGTTTAAAGGTGATGTCTATCATACCCAATGTATCCAAAGTTTGGCCAGTCACTGCTTGTGACATGATAAACTTCTTTTTAATGGGTCTTTTTGCTAGGGAAGGAAGTGACATTTTGGTTTCCTCACTGATGAACGAAATAGTGGAACCGGTATCTAGCATGATGTGCGTATTAGTGCACTCAACAATTCCACTTACATAGGAGGTGAAGTCTTTACTTACAGTGGCTTCAATGTTCACGCTTTCAGTCAGGGGGATTGTCATATCTGTAGTACCACTAGGGGTTGGTGGTGTACTGATGCAGTCTGTTATTTCAGTGAGGCAGATGTCTGGGGCTTCCAGAGAAGTAGCTGATGAACACCCCGCATCATCAGCTAACGGCCGTTTCCCTGTGGAAATCTGCCATGATCTTTGTAACCACTCTTAGTGGGATACTGACTGTCCCAGTCCTTTGGTTGTCGTGTTTGGCCTTGGTCCCCATACTCTTGGAATGAAACATGCTTGGCATAGGGACTCGGGCTTCGGCGGTGAGAGTCATAGTAGGGTCTACTGGGAGAGGGTTGCCTCCCTCTCTTTTCCTCATAAGGGCTAAAGGCATGGTCTGAGTAGTGAGTATCTCTGTAAGGTTGTCGGTACCTGTCAGGCTCCCTACGGGTGTGATCTTGATGGTGGCGAGTCCTCTGAGGAGAATAGTGTTCTGGGGAATGATTGGAACGTGAGTATCTGGAGGGGGAATGTCTGTAGCCTGAGCTCCATCTATTTGCATCCCTATCTGGGCTTCTCCCATAAGGTGAGGGAGATCTTTGAGGACGCACATGCATGTGCCTGTCACGGTGGTGCTCCCTGCTTCGCTCATCCAGCTTCAGTCTCAGTGCATCCATATTCTTACTTAAGTCTTTAACAGTAGCAGTGAGGTTCTGAACTGTTTTCCCGAGTTCAATGTCATTTTCACGTACTGAATTTACTGACTGCATTGTGCCAATATCTCTGATGGTAACATTTGGTGAGGACACTGGCATTACCAATCTAGCTGCTTGGCGAGCCCGTTCAGCTTGGGAGGCGAGTTGAAAAGCCTCAGTGAAAGTTTTCACCCCTCTTTCATGACATTTGACTTGAAGTTCCTGATCCAGACCAGCAATGAAGCGAGACATTTTCATATACTCGGAAGCATTGTGCTCAAAATCTGGGAAAGCTTCTTTGACAAGCCTGCATACGTCTGCAGCATAAACTTCCATTGCTTCATTAGGTAGTCTATGCCGGGCATTAGGGAATGTCTGAAATGATGCAATTACATCCTTTTGGCCAAAAGCTGTCTGCAAGTGCTTCTTTGCTTCAGTATAAAGAGTCCTGAGTTTCCCGGGGCAGATTATCCCATACAATGAACAGTTCTGGTGGTAGTCTAGTGGGTAACTCAGCTTCTAATACTGTATTCATGTCCACACCACTGTCCTTGTAACGGGCCTCTTGAATTACCTCATAGCGGCGAGCCCATAGTTGAAAAGACTCACGGCCATCGTTGTGAAATGGTGGCGGTAAGGGAATGCCCCTGGGCGCTCCCTGTGTTCTGCTAGATGGCGGCACACCTGGCGCTGAGGCCCCCCTCGTGCTTGTGCTGGCTCGCTGCTCACCGGTGGAAAATGCTTCTTCGTCAGACATGATGAGTTTCCTTCGTCTCGTTTATTATTTTTTTCTTTAGCCCTCGGACGGAGTTAGATGACCGAAACACGGTTTCTAAACTCACTTGAAGCTAACAAAACAAAAAAAACGGACTTGGTAACGACTAGCTGACTAACTGTACTGAAAGCTAAAGCTAAGCTAGCGGTTAGCGTAGCTATCGTTAGCCTATAGCTTTAGGGACTCAAAAAGTTGAGCAGAATCCCAAAGGACTATATTCCACAGAAGGAAATCCCACCGCTGCCACCAGTGTAAGCGACGTGGGTGTGAGTGAGGGAATAAATCAGTCCAATACGTTCTGGGTTCTCCTCATAACTTTAGTCACCTTCAACAAACACAGCTCAGTCCAGTCATCACACACTTCTCATTCTCTTTCTCCCCTTCTCTCCCCTCAAAACTCTACCCACTGTCTGAACAGCGCCGCCAAGCGGCTGACACTACAATATCACCCAAACACTGCATCACTAAACATATGCAAACAGGCAATGTTCAACAAAACACAGTAAACTGATGTTTAACCTTACGTTTACACAACTTTTGCCCATAAGACACAACTTCACTCTTACATTTGTATAAATCTGTTGTATTACATGCCATCAGGAATTTAGAAACTACTGGGATATAAATTCAATCAAATTCATGTTTGTTATACAATAAACAAATAAGGAGTTCATAGAAAAGTGTCAATAATTATTCAAATGAAATGTCTCTGTAATCCTTTAGAGCAAGAAATAGTCACAAAAACAGAGAAAAGCATAAGGCACTGTGGAATAAAAATGGATTCTATCATGATCATTAAAAGTAGTGCAGACAACAATGTAGATATGCCAATATGATTATTTATTGTAGAATCAAATAATCATCATTTTTTATAATTTTTGTGTTCATTCTCCCTGTTGGTCACACTGTCCTAAAAGAGAAAAAGAATAACATTAAATATATGAAAATACAATCAACATTTAATAGAAATATCTGGTAAAGCGTCTGGCGGTTTGACTAATTTGAATAATTGACATTATTGACTGATCGATTGACCGAACACAGAATTACAGATGAGCGAAACTTACAAGAAATCCTTTCATTCTGTAGATTTTGGCGAAAGGCGATTCCTCAACACAACCCAAAACACTGCAAGGTGTGTCCACATGTGAAAACCCCTCAACTACCTGAAGGGGGGGGAAACATCACCATGAATATGTAGAGAATAAAATGCTGAACATGAAGTGTGAGGAGCCATGCTTACATTGTCCAGTGTGTCTGAAAGGCTGTCCAGTTCCCTTTTCCCTCCTGGGCTCAGTCCATATGACCAGTGCTGACAGCAGACCTGTGGCACCACTGAGCCCAGAAGCAGCAACCACAGTGCCAGGGTTTGCATAGCCATTCTGAGGAGGGAAAAAGCTTTATATTACACATATAAGCAGGTCAGTAATCTTCTTATTTTTCCTAATCTAACCCCAAATACTGTCATAGTCCTCAGTTTTAGATTACACATGCCCAGATTTATGCATCACATCAGTGAAGTTTTTACCTTCTGTGCATAAGGCAAGCTGCTTTTCTGATTTGTTCTTGGCTGCTGTCCTTTGTGGAAGCCGATGCTGCTGCTGCTGAGCATTTTCCAAGGTTTATATGCTGCTTCCTTTCGTGTCAAAAGCCCAACACTTCACTGCAGGGGGTCACAAAGTGGGATTAAGCAACATTTACTGGTAACCCGCAGAGCTATTAAAAAGATTACAGTGTGTGATTTTTGTCCTTCCACAAAAAGAACAAGTGTTCATCATCAGACCAGCTTTGTGTATGGCCGTGAAGTACCTCCAGTCGTTTTCCAATACTTGCTGATAAACCAAAGATTCACAAATTAATGACAGAGAAAAAGACGAGGTGATAAAGACTTACTCTTCTTCATAGCAGTTTATTTATAACAGTCATTTATGGAAATATATTTCCACGGTCGAGTGCAATAATCATACTCAGGGAGAACTACACCGCCCCCTGTCTCAAACAAAAAAAAAAAACAACCTCTGCCCCATATTGCATTCAGAGAGATGTATTAAAATAAATAACCATAGCTCTTTGTGATTTTCACACTCATGGTGAAATACACAACATGATTGCCTTCATCATTCATTCTCACAGGCTGGGTACCTACGATTGAACTGAGTGAATAGTATTGCATCGGAGCAGCTTTGAGCTACAGCTAAAGAAACTTCACCAGTCAAAGGTGAGGATAGCTCTTCACACATGCAAACAGACAATGTCCAGTAAGAACTGAAGTGAGATTGTTCCTTAACAAAACATCTGCCCAATCTATTAATAGTGATTTTTTTTTTTTTTGGAAGCACTGGATTTGATTTACATAAGATAACAAGCATTAAACATTTTTGGTGAAAAGATATAACATGTTACAAATCAAATATATACTTGTGCAAATACGTTCAAAAGCATGATTAAGTGATATACGTCATGTAAATGGAACATGTTTTCAGGCAAGTCCACAACATGTGAACACGGCCTTCTGTTAAAGCACACCAAGTTGGATTATTTTCTCACAATGGGATATGAGGAATAATGAATGTCATACATAAACATTACAATAAGTAGTGACCACAGTCAAACGCATGCAACTGTGGATCTCTCACACACTGGATTACAAAAAAAAAACAAAACAAAAGAGGTAGATTCACAGAGTGCAAAACGAGGGAGAGCTTTTTAAGAACACAATATTCAAAAGTAGGAAAAGAGAAACCTCACAGCTGTAAATCATGTATTGCATACCCAAGCTGTGTTTGAAAACTAGCCTGTCGCATAGTTTTATGGTGCATTAACAGCACGTCTGGCCTTTGAGACTGTGCTGTTGTATGGCTTTGGCTTGCATTGCTTCCTTTATAGTGTGTTGTATCCAGCAAAAGTAAGTTACATACTTAAAGAGGAACGTACAGCGTGACAGTTATTGGTAAATGACCCCTTCAGTTTCTGCTACAGCAGCATTCAGTGAAGCTCAGTACTCTGAACTTTACTGCAAAAGTCTGGTTTTTGACTCCCATTAACATGTCAAGTAATATGAAATGAATATAAGTTATGCAAAAACATTAAATGAGTATAGTCGTTGGATCGCATCCAGACACATCTACATACACTAGGAACATTATTTTGTTTTGGTGATATATGTAGCTGAACATTTTAAAACATCCTACCATACAAACATACATGGACAACCCTGGATAAATTCTAGTGCAAGATATTTAAAGCTAATGTAACATAGGTGGAATGCCAGGGATGTGCATACAACTACCTGTGCTGTACACAGGTATAGAGAGATTGATAGTAGGGGGATATACTGTAAGAGGAACTGAGTAATAAAGAAGCCATCTGTGTCCAGACCGGACTTGTAGGCGTGTAACCGAGTTATCTGTCACTCTGGGACATGTGCAGCGGGGTCAGCATCTCTTCAAAAATGGCTCCTTTCACGTTGGATCCTCTCAGGTTTGCTTCTTGTAGATCACAGCCAGACAGGTCGCAGTTCTGCAAAGACGCAGCAGGGACGTAACAGTAAGACAGGAAGATTACATGAACTGGTGAAAAGCTTGTAATGTAAGTAGAGAACTGTAATGTATTATGAATGTCGTACAAAAGCCTGTTGAAAAATGTTCACACACTTGCTGGCAATTTCATACAAGTGTCATGGTGAAGTCCTGTTGCCTTATGAAAGCTTTCAGTTGCTTGTGTAAAGCTTGACATTAAGGGTTAAAATGTCAATGTCATTTTATCAAAGAAAGAATGAATGTCATTTGTTTCATAACAAACAGTTAACATTTAGTTCAAAAAGTTTTTTCTTCAAGAAAAAATGGTTTGGCAGAAAATTAAAGGAATAGTTCAACATTTTGGGGAATACACTTCGTCACAGACAACTTAAGGCACAAAAGCAATTGAATTCCCATACAAATATAAAGACCAACTTCATTGTACTCATATTAATTGGTTATTTACTTATTCAACTCTATGCAACTTTAGCTTAAATTTTGGGGATCCTGCTACTGGGCTATCAGTAGGGAAATTGTTTGGGGAAAAAAAAAAAGAGGGATTCAGTTCAGGCTGACTATTATGTTCAGAGTCAAGTAATCTATCAATTATTTTTACAATTGTTTAGTCTACAAAATGTCAGAAAATAGTGAAAAATGCACAGCACAAGTTCCCCAGAGCCCATGTTTGCACATTGCTCGTTTTTTTCCAAACAATCCAATCCCCCCAAAAAACTCTTCAACTTACACTGATATAAAACAATGGAAAGCTTAATGTGTGAAGGGCTGGAAACAGAGAATGTTTGGTGTTATTTCTTAATAAATTACTATAACAATTGATTTATCATCAAAATACTTGCAGATGAATTTTCTTTCAGTGGTGTAGTGGATTCATCTTAAAAACATCTGCAGGACAATTATTCAGATCTGCTTTGTTGCCCCATGATAAATACTAACTGTCATCTGCGTCAACATGTCTGTTTAAATGAACAACATTTTTAGAGATAATCCCTTCCGATAGCCTTGACTTAAATGTAAAGGATAGAAGATGATGGAGAAGAGAGGTGGATGGGAGAGGGAGGAAGAAGGAAGAGAATTTTTTTTTTAATTTTTAAAACACCTTTATTTATCTAGTCATCAGATCAACAAGCATTAAAAAACACCAGATTCAGCCCAGCATGCGTCCAAAGCAGAGCTCCTCCTCATCAATGGAGCACAGAACATTTTTATAACACCACACAGAGACAAAACAGTCCAGATCATTCATCAACCTGTAATAGTTGTGATCAATTTTCAGTCTGCTTGTTATCATTCTGATCAGTATGGTGATAACATCAAAGTCCAAAGAACCATTTATCTTGTTCTTTCTGCTGATATAAATGGCCATCTTAGCTTGGCCCAACAGAAAGTTGAACAACTTCCACGCACTTATCACGAGTCCTCCTTGAGAGGTAAAGGAAAGGGAGGAAAATTACAGATACAGTTGAAAGAAGGTAAAGGAAAGAAAGGATGACAGGAAGACAGAAGAGAGGTGGATGGGAGAGGGAGGAAGAGGGAGGAGAGGAAAAGTTGATGAGAGACAGGGAGATGAAGAAATGAAGGAAAATTAAGGACAGGAAAGGAGATCAATAAACAGAAAAACAGTAAAGACAGAAGATTAAGGAGGGGAAGGATGGACGGGTAAAACAAGAAAGATGAAATAGAGGAGGAATGTAGAATAAAAGGATAGGAGTTGGAGATGGAGGGTGGAGAGGTGAAAAAAAACATGAAAGTGAGGAAGAGTAGATGAGTTAGGGAGTGAGATGAGATGGAGAGAGTGAGTTGGTGAAGAAATGAGTGAAAGAACAAAGAGAGAAAGATGAAAGACAGGAATTATAGAAATGGTGTGTTTGAGAAATAGAGAAAGGAATATGAAGAAGGAAAAGGAAGAAAATGAATAAGAGTACAGGGGGAAATGTGAAGGATAGAAGATGATGGAGAAGAGAGGTGGATGGGAGAAGGAGGAAGAAGGAAGAGAGGAAAAGTTGATGAGAGACAGGGACATGAAGAAATGAAGGAAAAGGGACAGGAAGGTGGAGATGTAAATAAAAAAGAAGGGTGGATGTTAAATGAAAGAAGATTATAAAAAATCCCTTCCATTCATGAAGAATTGAAAGGATGAAGAGGTAAAGGAACAAAAGATGTAAGGAAAGGAAGGAAAATGGACAGGAAGGATGGTAGGGCAAGGAAGAGAAAAATAGAGAAGGTGGAGAGGTAAAAGAAAAAAAGGAAAAAGAAAGGAGAGGGAGGGTGGATGGATGGCAAAGGAAGAAGAAAGGAAAATCAAGTGAAGGAGGATGGGAGAGAGTCCTACCTCCCATCCATGAAGGAAAAATGATGGAGATGAAGATGGAAAGGAAAAGTAGTGGAAGAAGAGATGATGGATAGAAAGGTACAGAGGAAGGAAGTGGAAGGAACATTTAAGAGAAAGAAAGAAAAAGACAGTAAGAGTAGAGGTGTAAAGGAGAGAGGGTGAGAGAAAAACTAAGTTTAAAGATAAAACGGTGGAAGATGATAGAATATAAAGGAAAGGAAAAGTGGATGGGTGAAACAGAGGGATTAAGGAGAGAAAATAGAGAGGAAGATGAAGGAGCAGGATAGGTAGAGGGTGGAATGGTGTAAGAAACAAGATTAAAGATAAGAAGCATGGAGATGTAAAAGATAGGAAATAAGAGACAAAGGGTGAAGAGTGAAAGGAAGGAATGTGGAGGATGGAAGGAGTATGAAAGGAAAAGTAAGAAGAATGAAGGAGAGAAAGAGTGGAGGTGTTAAGGATGGAGGATGAAGGATAGAAAAAGTGGAGGAAAATGAAGGAAGACAGGGTGGATGGTTCAAGAATCAAGAAAAAAAATAGTGTAAAAGTAAGAGATAAAGGACAGGAGGAATGGAAAATAAAGAATGAGTTGGAGGAGATGGAGGGTGGAGAGGTGAAAGAGTAGATGAGTTAGGGAGTAAGATGAGATGGAGAGAGTGAGTAACAAGATTAAAGATAAGAAGCATGGAGATGTAAAGGACAAGAAATGAGAGAAAGGGTGAAGAGGGAAAGGAAATAATGAGGATGGAAGGAGTATGAAAGGGAAAGTAAGAAGAATGAAGGAGAGAAAGAGAGGAGGTGTTCAGGATGGAGGATGAAGGAGAGAAAGGGTGGATCGGAGAAGGAGATGAAAGATGGAAAGGGTTGAGAATCATAGAATAAGAGATGAAGGATAGAAAAAGTGGAGAGGAAAATGAAGGAAGATGGGATGGGAGAGGTAGGAAGAAGACAGACAGGAACATGAAGGATTTAAAGGATAGAGGGGAAAGAAGAAAGATGAAGCTTGGGAGAGGGGAGAGGGAGGAAGATTGAGGAAAGAAAAAGTTGACAGGAGAAAGGGAGATGAGAGGAAGGGTGGAAAGGAAATAAGGAGAATTAGGGACAGAAAGGAGGGATGGTTAAAGGAAGATAAAAAATCCTCTTATCCATGAATGATAGAAAGGTTAGAGGGGGAAAAGAAAAAACAATGGATGGATAGCAGAGGAAGGAAGGAAGAAGAAAGAAAGGAAAATCAAGTGAAGAAGGATGAGAGAGAACCCTACTTCCCATCCATGAAGGATAGAAAGGCTGAGAGAAAAACTAAGGAAGTTTAAAGATACAAACAGTAGAAGATGATAGAATATGAAGGAAAGGAAAAGTAGATGGGTGAAACAGAGGGATTAAGGAGAGAAAGGATAGAGAGGAAGATGAAGGAGCAGGATAGGTAAAGGGTGGAAAGGTATAGGAAACAAGATTAAAAGAAGCATGGAGATGTAAAGGACAAGAAATAAAAGAAAGGGTGAAGAGTGAAAGGAAATAATGTGGAGGATGAAAGGAGTATGAAAGGGAATGTAAGAAGAATGAAGGACAGGAAGAGTGGAGGTGTTAAGGGTGGAGGATGAAGGAGAGAAATTGGAGAAGGAGATGAAAGATGGAAAGGGTTGAAAATCGAAGAATAAGATGAAGGATAGAAAAAGTGCAGAGGAAAATGAAGGAAGATGATGAAGAGAAAGGGTGGATGGTTGAAGAATCAAGAAAAAGAATAGTGTAAAGGTAGGAGATAAAGGACAGGAAGGATGGAAGGGTTAAAAGAGAAAGATGGAGGACAGGAGGAATGGAAAATAAAGAATATGAGTTGAAGGAGGTGAAGAGTGGAAAGATGAAAGAGAAAATATGAAAGTGAGGAAGAATAGACAAGTTAGGGAGTGATATGAGATGGAGAGAGTGACTGAATAAAGAAATGAGAGAAAAGGATGATGTCTAAAGGAAAAAAGTGGAAGAGTGAGAGATGTAGGAGAGGAACAGTTGAGGGGAGTGAGAGGGAGAAGGAAGTGAAGGGTGGAGAGGTAAAGGAAAGGGAGGAAAATTACATACAGTTGAAAGAAGGTAAAGGAGAGAAAGGATAGAGGAAGAAAAGATGGAGCTGGATGATAGAAGGTAGAGTGATATAGGAAACAAGATTAAAGTTAGGAAGTGTGGAGATGTAAAAGAGGAAATAGGATAGAAAGGGTGGAGAGGAAAATGAAGGAATGTAGGAGGAGGATGAGAGGAGCATGGAAGGGAAAAAATGAAGGAGAGGAAGAGTGGAGGGGAGATGAAGGGACGGATGGATAAGAGAAAAAAGAAGAAGACAGACAGGAACATGAAGGATTTAAAGGGTAGAGAGGAAAGAAGAAAGATGAAGCTTGGATGGGAGAGGGAGGAAGATTTAGGAAAGAAAAGGTTGACAGGAGAAAGGGAGATGAGAGGAAGTGTGGAAAGGAAGGAAGGAAGAATTAGGGACAGAAAGGAGGGAAGATGGAGGAGCAGGATAGGTAGAGGGTGGAGTGGTATAGGAAATGAGAATAAGGATAGGAAGCATGGAGATGTAAAGGATAGAAAATAAAAGAGAAAGGGTGAAGAGGGAAAGGGAAGAATTAGGAGGACGGAAGGAGTATGAAAGGGAAAATAAGAAGAATGACGGAGAGAAAGAGTGGAGATGTTAAGGGTGGAGGATGATTGATTTTTAAACTCAACATTTATTATCCACTATGTACACTGTAAAAAAAACGTAATACACTACATTAACACATACATTATATAATTACATATCAGGTATCAAAGTTACATCAGCACATGTCCAAAACTCAACTGTCCATCTATTACAGAGCAGAGCACCCCCCCATAACCCCAAATCAGCTGGAAAGTCTCCAGGTCATGAGCAGCTCTGTAAAAACTAAACTCTACCAGCAGTCTGGACTTCACCATTCTGACAAAAACAGGAACCACATCAACATTCAGCTCTTCCTCCACCTTCCTCCTGCGGCTCACATACACCGCCATCTTTGCCTGTCCCAAAACAAAGTTCAATATCTGACACTTGTTCTTCTGTTGGCGAGTGTATTTAAAACCACAAATAAAAACCTGCTTCATAAAAATTTCTCCATATCTGCTAAAAATGGTTTCCAACAACACAAACAGAGCCGTCAGACGAGAGCACTCTGAGAAACAGTGAAACACCGTCTCTCTTTGGCTGCAGAAGGGGCATTTCTCCTCCACAGCAGCATTAATAACAGAGATAAAAAAAGAGTTCACTGCTACAATGCTATGTAGGATCCTCCACTGCAGGTCCGCATGTTTCTTTGTTAAAGGAGGTCTATACAAAGACCTCCATGCTGGTTTGACGTCAGGGTCTAAGTCCAGATAAGTCCTCCACGGGGTGTCACTGCGTCCATTCAGTTTGTTCTGGTTCAAGGTTTTAACCATCAACTTATACAGCGTCTTTCCTGAGGCGTCCTCCAAAGAAGCTCCCACAGGGTCGACAGGCTCAAGTAAAGGACCAGAGCAGTTTTTGAAATCCGGAAACAGTCCAATGGTGGGATAGGGGTCCGTACAGTTTGGCAGCAGCGCGCCATCACAAAAGTCAGTTAACAGAAGGCATTGATGTCCTGTCAGCTTCTGTTTCTAATGTTTCAGTAACTGGTTTATGACTCGTAGGATAAGGATAAGGATAAGAAGCATGGAGATGTAAAGGATAGGAAATAAAAGAAAGGGTGAAGAGGGAAAAGAAATAATGAGGATGGAAGGAGTATGAGGGAAAGTGGAGAGGAAGAGTGGAGATGTTAAGGGTGGAGGATGAAGGAGAGAAAGGGTGGACCGGAGAAGGAGATGAAAGATGGAAAGGGTTGAAAATCATAGAATAAGAGATGAAGGATAGAAAAAGTGGAGAGGAAAATGAAGGAAGATGGGATGGGAGAGGTAGGAAGAAGACAGACAGGAACATGAAGGATTTAAAGTGTCAGGCTCGGGGAAGCAGGAGTGGACCCAAACGCAGAGGCCGGAATGCAGATATGATGAAAAACTCTTTTAATTGTGGATGGTCACGGACAGGTAAACAGGGCTGAACAGAACTAGCAGAAGGAACAACACAAAACGATCCAACAAATACTGAACAGGGAAACAGAAGAAAAACCCAGAAAACAAACTCAATGCCATCTATACTAACCCATCCAAAACCAAGCACAAACACAAACCCAAGCACACAACCCAACAAACTAATGATTCAATCCTCTAAAAGCCACCACCCAAATCATACAAGAAAACCCTATGAACTGAGGGACTAAACAGACGTGCAAAACCAGGAGAGCCCACAGAACACAACATAAGACCAAAAAAACAGCCAAAGTCCAGGCAAGATGTGACAGAACCCCCCCCCTTAAGGGACAGATCCCAGACGTCCCACAAACACCACCAAGGGACACAGGATGGACGGCCGACGCAAGACGGGGGGAGGAGGAGGCCAAAAGTGACAGTCCATAGGCCATGAAAGAGCAGGTAGCTAGGGAAGTGGCGCAGGGGTAGGTAGCCAGCATGCAGGGAGCAAAGGAGGTGGTGCTCAGGAAGGGCCAGGACATGGGGAACCAGGAAGATGGTGCACAGGCAGATGGCCAGGACACTGGGAGCCAGGGAGATGGCACTCAGGTAGAAAGTCTGAGGCCAGACAGGGGCAGAGCATAAGAGTCCAGGTGGACGGCCAGGGGGCTGGACAGAGGCAGAGCCATAAAGTTCAGGGGGATGGCCTGGAGGCAAGACAGGCAGACTCTGGCGGCGACGCCACAGGGGATGCTGCACACTCGGGCGGCGACGCCACAGGGGATGCTGCACACTCGGGCGGAGACGCAACAGGGGATGCTGCAGACTCTGGAACGGGGGGCTGGCACAGCTCCGGAACAAGGGATAGCTGCGCTGGCCCAGCAGGGACGGAGGGTTGCTGCACGCCAGCAGGGACGGAGGGTTGCTGCACGCCAGCAGGGACGGAGGGTTGCTGCACGCCAGCAGGGACGGAGGGTTGCTGCACGCCAGCAGGGACGCTGGGGAGCAGAGACTCTGGGGCGCGGAGACTCTGAGGCGCTGGAGAGGACAGGCCAGGTGGCAAGGTGACCCAAGGAACGGTGTGGTCGTCTGCGTTGACGACCGGACCTCTGGCTGGCGCTCCGAGGGCCTCCCAGAGCCAACCGGGTGCCCAGGTAGGGGTTTTGGGTTGGTGTTGGCTCAGGAGTGGCAGGCTGCTGGCTAGCTGGCTCCTTGCTAGCAGTCTTAGATAACTGATAATAAAAGTACTTCAGCAAAGTCATCTGAGCTGGAATGTCTGGAGTGGAAGCCGAATGGCAGTGCTGGTGGTTGGCAAGCTTGGAGGCCCGTCTGGCTGATCGAGGTCCCCCCAGTGCCAGACGGGTTCCTTGAAAACAGTTTGTCTCTGCTGGGTCCATTACTGGTTGGATCGTTCTGTCAGGCTCGGGGAAGCAGGAGTGGACCCAAACGCAGAGGCCGGAATGCAGATATGATGAAAAACTCTTTTAATTGTGGATGGTCACGGACAGGTAAACAGGGCTGAACAGAACTAACAGAAGGAACAACACAAAACGATCCAACAAAGACTGAACAGAAAACCCGAACTTAAAGAAACTGAACTAACAAGGAGATGAGGTGCAGGTGGGGAGATGGGTGGAGAACTGGAGAGGGGAATGAACATACAGGGAGCTGATTGGCTGAGGACACACAGGGAGCGGGGCAGGGCTGACGAGGCTAACACAGGGCAGGTGTGGGGAAGACAGCAGGGCAGGGCTAACGAGTCCAAATGCAGGGCAGGTGTGGAGGAGCACATGAACACACAAGGGAAACAGAAGAAAAACCCAGAAAACAAACTCAATGCCATCTATACTAACCCATCCAAAACCAAGCACAAACACAAACCCAAGCACACAACCCAACAAACTAATGATTCAATCCTCTAAAACCCACCACCCAAATCATACAAGAAAACCCTATGAACTGAGGGACTAAACAGACGTGCATAACCAGGAGACCCCACAGAACACAACATAAGACCAAAAAAACACCCAAAGTCCAGGCAAGATGTGACATTAAAGGGTAGAGAGGAAAGAAGATGAAGCTTGGATGGGAGAGGGAGGAAGATTTAAGTAAAAAAAAAAGTTGACAGGAGAAAGAGAGATGAGAGGAAGGGTGGAAATGAAGGCGAATTAGAGACAGAAAGGAGGGATGGTTAAAGGAAGATAGAAATGCTCTTATCCATGAATGATAGTAAGGTTAGAGAGTGACAAGAAAAAACAATGGATGGATAGCAGAAGAAGGAAGAAGAAAGAAAGAAAAATCAAGTGAAGAAGGATGGGAGAGAACCCTACTTCCCATCCATGAAGGATAGAAAGGATGGAGAGAAGTTGAAAGAAACAAAAGTTGGATAGGAGAGAGAAAAACTAAGTTTAAAGATACAACAGTGGAGGATGATAGAACAAACAGAGGGATTAAGGAGAGAAAGGATAGACGGGAAGATGGAGGAGCCGGATAGGTAGAGGGTGGAATGGTATAGGAAACAAGATTAAAGATAAAAAGCATGGAGATGTAAAGGATAGAAAATAAAAGAAAGGGTGAAGAGAAAAAGGAAGGAATGTGGAGGATGAAAGGAGTATGAAAGGGAAAGTAAGAAGAATGAAGGACAGGAAGAAAGGAGATGTTAAGGGTGGAGGATGAAGGAGAGAAAGATGGAAAGGCTTGAGAATCTAAGAATAAGAGATGAAGGATAGAAAAAGTGGAGGAAAATGAAGGAAGATGAAGAGAAAGGGTGGATGCTTCAAGAATCAAGAAAAAGAATAGTGTAAAGGTAGGAGATGAAGGACAGGAGGAATGGAAAACAAAGAATGAGTTGAAGGAGATGGAGGGTGGAGAGGTGAAAGAGAAAACAAAAGAGAGGAAGAGTAGATGAGTTAGGGAGCAAGGTGTAAAGACTGATAATTACACCTTGAGGTGGACGGGCAGTCCACGCCTTTACTTGAAGAGTTTACCAACTTTTATGTAAACAGTGTCACGGCTCTTGTCAATCAGATGTAATTGTCTTTTTAACGTGCTGACGTGCTACGGTAAGCGTATTGTATCATTTCCGGTTGCCGACTGTGTCTACTGATAGCGTTGTTGCTGCTCTCATCTCAGTTGATTTTCCTATATATATCACATTACTGTGGATTAATATCTGCTGTATATTTAAACTTTCGCTAGTTTTACACAAGCACTCTTAGCGCTTTTCTCTTAGCGACTTTTCTCGCTAATCGCACAAGTTGTTAGTCACTTTAGCTCTGCAGCTAGCACTAGCAGCTAACTTAAACTAAGCAGTTAGCGATGGCTTCTCTCTCTCCCTCTCGTTCTCCTGCTCTCTTGCTCGGTGTGTCAAATGTTTAGTTATTCCTCTGCCTCCTTTAGTGATAGTGGTAAGTGTAATAAGTGTAGTTTATTTGCAGCACTGGAGGCAAGGCTTAGTGAATTGGAAGCGCGGCTCCGCACCATGGAAAAACAATCAGCTGCTAATATAGTTAGCCAGCCCCTAGTATCCGGTGCGGGCCGACCTAGCGTAGCTCCCAGTCCCCCGGTAGCTCCCGAGCAGCCGGGAAGCCAGGGCGGCTGGGTGACTGTCCGAGGGAAGCATAGCCCTAAGCAGAAGCCCACGGTTCACCACCAACCAGTTCATGTTTCTAACAGGTTCTCCCCACTCAGCGACACACCCGCCGAGAAACAAACTCTGATTATTGGCAGCTCCATAGTCAGAAACGTGAAGTTAGCGACACCAGCAGCTATAGTCAAATGTATTCCTGGGGCCAGAGCGGGCGACATTGAGTCAAATTTAAAACTGCTGGCTAAGAATAAACGTAAATATGGTATGATTGTCATCCATATCGGCGGCAACGACTCCCGATTACGCCAATCGGAGATCACCAAAATTAATGTTGAGTCGGTGTGAACATTTGCAAAAACAATGTCGGACTCCGTAATTTTCTCTGGACCGCTGCCTAATCTGACCAGTGATGTCATGTATAGCCGCATGTCACAATTTAACCGCTGGTTGTCGAGGTGGTGTCCAGCAAACGATGTGGGCTTCATAGATAATTGGCAGACTTTCTGGGGAAGACCTGGTCTGATTAGGAGAGATGGCATACATCCCACTTTGGATGGAGCTGCTCTCATATCCAGAAATATGGCCAAGTTTATTAGTAAACCAAAACCATGACAACCCAGAGTTGAGACCAGGAGGCAGAGCTGCAGTCCTACACGCTTCTCTGCGCTTCCATTAGAGCAGTTACCCACCCAAAACCACATAGAGACTGTGTCTGTCCCCCGACCACATAGGCTAAATCAATTAAATCCAAAGTAAACAAAAGAAGAGTCATTCATGAAAATCTAGTAAAACTTAAAACCACTACTGCAATAGTACAACAAAATAAGATAATTAAATGTGGACTCTTGAACATTAGATCTCTTTCATCTAAAGCTGTTTTAGTAAACGATTTAATTTCAGATCATCATATTGATTTATTTTGTCTCACTGAAACCTGGCTGTGTCATGCCTAAATGAATCCACTCCCCCCAGTCATATTAATACTCATATTCCTCGAGACACTGGCCGAGGAGGAGGAGTTGCAGCCCTTTTCAACTCAAGCCTAATCATCAACCCTAGACCTAAATTTAATTATAACTCATTCGAAAGCCTTGTTCTTAGTCTCTCTCAGCCAACCTGGAAAACTTTACAGCCAGTTCTATTTGTTAAAGTGTATCGTCCTCCTGGCCCGTACTCTGAATTCCTATCTGAATTCTCAGAGTTTTTGTCGTATTTAGTCCTTAGTACAGATAAAGTAATTATAGTAGGTGATTTTAATATTCATGTGGACGTTGATAGTGACAGTCTCAGCACTGCATTTATCTCATTATTAGACTCAATTGGCTTCTCTCAGTGTGTAAATAATCCCACTCACCGTCTTAACCACACCCTAGACCTTGTTCTGGCTTATGGGATTGAAATTGAACATTTACTAATTTTTCCACAAAATCCTATTTTGTCAGATCATTTTTTTAATAACTTTTGAATTCCTATTACTGGATTATACACCATTAGACAAAAATGTCCTCACTAGATGTCTATCTGATAGCAATTCCGTCAGTACTGAATTCACTGCCATGTCTCAATACTACAGAGGACTCTTATGTTAACTTTAGTCCCTCCCAAATTGATAATCTTATTGATAGTGCTGCAGGCTCACTAAGACAAACACTCGACTCCATCGCCCACTTAAAAAAGAAGATAACAAAACATAAGAGGTTAGCTCCATGGTATAACTCCCAAACCCGCAAATTAAAGCAAACATCACGAAAATTGGAAAGAATTTGGCGTTCCACCAAAGTAGAAGAATCTCGCTTAGTCTGGCAAGGTAGTCATATGGGAAGGCCCTCTGTAATGCCAGAGCCGCCTATTACTCAGCATTAATAGAAGAGAATAAAAACTGCCCTAGGTTCCTTTTCAGCACTTTGGCCAGGCTGACAAAGAGTCATAACTCTACTGATCCATGTATTCCTATAGCTCTCAGTAGTAATGACTTTATTAGCTTCTTTAATGATAAAATTCTAACTATTAGAGACAAAATTAACCACCTCCTGCCCTCGACAGGCACCATTCTCTCCCCAAACACAGGAACCTTAGTAACAGCAGTAAATCCTGACATATATTTGGACTGTTTTTCTCCAGTAGACTTGTCTGAACTAACTTCAATGATTTGTTCAGCTAAACCATCAACCTGTCTCTCATATCCCATCCCAACTAGGCTGCTTAAGGCTTAGTGAGCACTTCTTTACTAGATATGATCAATTTGTCTTTAGTAACAGGCTATGTACCACAGTCCTTTAAAGTAGCTGTAATTAAACCTCTTAAACCTAGGTCAAAGCAGATGGCCGCCCACCAAGAGCCGGGGTCTGCTTGAGGTTTCTACCCATTAAAGGGGAGTTTTTCCTTACCGCTGTCGCCAAGTGCTTGCTCATGGGGGAATTGTTGGGTCTCTGTAAATTAAAGAGTACGGTCTTGACCTGCTCTATGTGAAAAGTGCCTTGAGATGACTTCTGTTGTGATATGGCGCTATATAAATAAAAATTGATTGATTGATTGATTGATTGAAGGTGGAGATTGAGAGAGTGAATGAGTAAAGAAATGAGAGAAAGGCCAGAGAGATACAGGAAGAATAATGAAGGATAGGAAGAGTTGAGGGGAAAAGTAGGCAGATGAAAGACAGGAACATAAAGAATGAATTCAAGAGATGATGTTGAGAAATAGAGAAAGGAATATGAAGAAGGAAAAGAAAGGGAAATGAATAAGAGGACAGGGGGAAATGTAAAGGATAGAAGATGACAGAAGAGAGGTTGATGGGAGAGGGAGGAAGATGTAGGAGAGGAAAAGTTGATGAGATACAGGGAGATGAAGAAATGAAGGAAAAAAGGACAAGAAAGTAGATCAATAAACAGTTAAGACAGAAGATTAAGGAGGGAAGGAATGGATGGGTAAAATAAGAAAGATGAAGGAGAGGAGGAATGTAGAATAAAAGGATAGTTGGAGAAGGAGGGTGGAGAGGTGAAAGAAAACATGAAAGAGAGGAAGAGTAGATGAGTTAGGGAGCAAGATGTTGATGGAGAGAGTGAATATAGAAATGAGAGAAAAGGATGATGTCTGAAGGAAGAAAGTGGAAGAGTGAGAAAGATGTAGGAGAGGAACAGGAAAGGAAAAAAAAAATTACAGATACAGCTGAAAGAAGGTAAAGGAGAGAAAGGATGGAGAGGAAAAGGGGAGAGAGAAAGAGTTGGTGGGAAAGAAGGGGAGACAGAGAGGTAAAAGAATATCAATGACAGGAAGTGGAGAGTAATGAGATGAGAAAGAAGAAGGACAGAGAGGAAGGAAGTTGATGGAGAGGTGGAGAGGTGTGAGGAGGATTAAGAAGATGAACAGAGAGGAAAGGAGGGAGAATGAATGAGAGGGAGGGTGGATGGAGAGGAATGGAGATGAAAGAGCAATGGTGGAGAGACAACTAATATAAAGGCTGGAGAGATACAAGAAGAATGATGAAGGATTGGAAGGGTTGAGGGGAGAAGAAGGAAGATGAAAGACAGGAACATAAAGAATGAATTAAAGAGATGATGTTGAGAAATAGGAAGGATGAAAAAGTGAAAAAGTGGAGGAAAATGAAGGAAGATGATGAAGAGAAAGGGTGGATGGTTAAAGAATCAAGAAAAAGAATAGTGTAAAGGTAGGAGATAAAGGACAGGAAGGATGGATAGGTAAAATGAGAAAGATAAGGGACAAGAGGAATGGAAAATAAAGAATATGAGTTGAAGTAAATAATGATTAAAAAAGAAGGGTGGATGGTTAAATTAGATGATTATAAAAAATCCCTTCCATTCATGAAGAACTGAAAGGATGAAGAGGTAAAGGAAAGGTATGAAAATGGACAGGAAGGATGGCAGAGCAAGGTAGAGAAAAAATAGAAAGGATGAAGAGGTAAAAGAAAAGGGAAGGAAAAGAAAAGGGAGGATGGGTGGATGGATAGCAGAGGAAGGAAGAAGAAAGGAAAATTAAGTGAAGGAGGACAGGAGAGAGCCCTACCTCCCATCCATGAAGGACAGAAAAGTCAATTATAGTGGAGGAGAAAGAGGAAAGGTCATTAGGTAAAGGAAGCAAGGTGGAAGAAAAGAAAAGAAAGTGATGGTGAGAGGGTGGATGGTAGAAGTAGGAAGGTGAAGGGAGGAAGATGGAAGATGAAGGATGACTAAGAAGGATGCAATACAAAAGGAAAGGAAGGAAAGGGAAGGTGGAGAGGCAAAGGAAGGAGAGGAGAGACAGTAAGATCAAAAGGATGAGAGAGGAAGAAGAAATGAGGAAGATGGACAGAAAACAAAGTAGACGGAGGGTGGATAGGAGAGGGAGGGTAAATAAGAAAAAAGGAAGTTGGAAAGAGCATTTAAGGGAAAGAAAGAAAAGGACAGGAAGAATGGAGGTGTAAAGGAGAGAGGGTGAAGGAGAGAAAGGGTGGACTGGAGATGAAGATGAATGATGAAGGATGGAAAGGTTTGAGAAGGAAAGGATAGGAGATGAAGGAAAGAAACATGGGACAAACGTGAAGGAGGACGAAGAAAAGAAAGGGTGGGTGTTAAAGAAAGTAGAACAAGAAACAGAATAGCATAAAGGTAAAGACAGAAGATGGATGGATGGGTAAAACAAGGATAAATAAGAAAGATAAATGAAAGATAAAGCAGGTGGAGCAGTAAAGGACAAAGATGAGGGATAGACAGGTGGAGAGGTAGAGGAAGGAAGTTGGAAAGAGCATTTAAGGGAAAGAAAGAAAAGGACAGGAAGAGTGGAGGTGTAAAGGAGAGAGGGTGAAGGAGAGAAAGGGTGGACTGGAGATGAAGATGAATGATGAAAGATGGAAAGGGTTGAGAAGGAAAGGATAGGAGATAAGGAAAGAAACGTGAAGGAGGACGAAGAAAAGAAAGGGTGGGTGTTAAAGAAAGTAGAACAAGAAACAGAATAGCATAAAGGTAAAGACAGAAGATGGATGGATGGGTAAAACAAGAAAGATGAAGGAGAGGAACAGTTGAGGGGAGTGAGAGGGAGAAGAAAGTGAAGGGTGGAGAGGTAAAGGAAAGGGAGGAAAATTACAGATACAGTTGAAAGAAGGTAAAGGAGAGAAAGGATGGAGAGGAAGAAAAGAGGAAGTAGCTGGATGATAGAAGGTGGAGTGATATAGGAAACAAGATTAAAGTTAGGAAGTGTGGAGATGTAAAAGAGGAAAAAGGATAGAAAGGCTGGAGAGGTAAATGAAGAAATGTAGGAGGAGGATGAAAGGAACATGGAAGAGGAAAAACATGAAGGAGAGAAAAGTGGAAGAGAGATGAAGGGATGGATGGATGGGAGAGGAAGGAAGAAGAAGGACAGGAACATGAAGGATTTAATGGATAGAGAGGAAAGAAGATGAAGCTTGGATGGGAGGGAGAGGAAGATTTAGGAAAGAAAAAGTTGACAGGAGAAAGAGATGAGAGGAAGTGTGGAAAGGAAATAAGGAGTATGAGGGACAGAAAGGAGGGATGGTTAAAGGAAGAGAAATTGCTCTTATCCATGAATGATAGAAAGGTTCAGAGAAAAACTAAGTTTAAAGATACAACAGTAGAAGATGACAGAATATAAATGAAAGGAAAAGTGGATGGATGAAACAGGGGGATTAAGGAAAGAAAGAATGGAGAGAAAGAAAGGAAGATGGAGGAGCAGGATAGGTAGAGGGCGGAGTGGTATAGGAAACAAGAATAAGGATAGGAAGCATGGAGATGTAAAGGACAAGAAATAAAAGAAATGCTGAAGAGGAAAAGGAAAGAATGTGGGGGATGAAAGGAGTATGAAAGGGAAAATAAGAATGAAGGACAGGAAGAGTGGAGATGTTAAGGGTGGAGGATGAAGGAGAGAGAGATGGAAAGGGTTGAAAATCAAAGAATAAGAGATGAAGGATAGAAAAAGTGGAGGAAAATGAAGGAAGTTGATGAAGAGACAGGGTGGATGTTAAAGAATAGAGATGAAGGACAGGAGGAATGGAAAACAAAGAATAAGAGTTGGAGGAGATGGAGGGTGGAGAGGTGAAAGAGAAAACATGAATGAGAAGAAGAGTAGATGAATTACAGAGCGAGATGGAGAGAGTGAATGAGTAAAGAAATGAGAGAAAGGCCAGAGAGATACAGGAAGAATAATGAAGGATAGGAGGGGTTGAGGGGAGAAGGAGGAAGATGAAAGACGGGAAAATAAAGAATGAATTAAAGAAATGGTGTGTTGGAGAAATAAAGAAAGGAATATGAAGGACGGGGAAATGTAAAGGATAGAAGATGACAGAAGAGAGGTGGCTGGGAGAGGGAGGAAGAAGCAGGAAAGGAAAAGTTGACAGTTGAAGTTGAGAAAGGGAATGAAAGAAATGAAGGAAAAAAGGACAGGAAGGTGATGTAAATAATGATGAAAAGAAGGGTGGATGGTTAAATGAAAGAAGATAAAAAAAATCCCTTCCATCCATGAAGAACTGAAAGGATGAAGAGATAAATGAAAAAAAGATGTAAGGAAAGGAAGGAAAATGGACAGGAAGGATGGTAGAGCAAGAAAGAGAAAAAATAGAAAGGGTGAAGAGGTAAAAGAAAAGGGAAGGAAAAGAAAGGAGAGGCTGGGTAGATGGATAGAGGAAGGAAGAAGAAAGGAAAATCAAGTGAAGAAGGACGGGAGAGATCCCTGCCTCCCATCCATGAAGGACAGAAAGGCTGGGAGAAAATTAAGGAAGATTAAAAGATACAAACAGAAGATGATAGAATATAAAGGAAAGGAAAAGTGGATGGGTGAAACAGAGGGATTAAGGAGAGAAAGAATAGAGAGGAAAATGAAGGAGCAGGATAGGTAGAGGGTGGAAAGGTATAGGAAATAAGATATAAGATAGGAAGCATGGAGATGTAAAGGATATAAAATAAAAGAAAGGGTGAAGAGGAAAAGGAAGGAATGTGGAGGATGGAAAGAGTATGAAAGGAAAAGTAAGAAGAATGAAGGATAGAAAAAGTGGAGGAAAATGAAGGAAGACAGGGTGGATGGTTCAAGAATCAAGAAAAAAAATAGTGTAAAGGTAGGAGATAAAGGACAGGAGGAATGGAAAATAAAGAATGAGTTGGAGGAGATGGAGGGTGGAGAGGTGAAAGAGAAAACATGAATGAGAGGAAGAGTAGATGAATTAAGGAGCGAGATGGAGAGTGAATAGGTAAAGAAATGAGAGAAAGGCCAGAGAGATACAGGAAGAATGATGAAGGATAGGAAGAGTTGAAGGGAGAAGAAGGAAGATGAAAGACAGGAAAATAAAGAATGAATTAAAGAGATGATGAGAAATAGAGAAAGGAATATGAAGAAGGAAAAGGAAGGAAATGTATAAGAGGACAGGGGGAAATGTAAAGGATAGAAGATGATGGAGATGAGAGGTGGATGGGAGAGGGAGGTGTTGAAAGAGATGAAATGTACATGGATAAATGAAGGAAGATAAAGATTTTGCAGTAGAAGGATAGAAGATGAAGGTAAATAAAAGATAGAAAAGAGAAGAGGGAAGGGTGGAGAGGTATTTCAACAAAAATGCAAAAACATGACATCAAGCCTTTACATTCAGATACATATACAGAGACCCTCCTCCCCCTCACTACAAACAGCCCCGTCTATACACCAACAATATCATTTAGCAGACTGTAATAAACATATTCAGCCCCAAGATAGAAAGGATAGAAAGATGAAGGAAGCTGAAAGAGAAAACTTGGATGGAGTAAGATGTAGGAGAGGAACAGTTGAGGGGTAAAGGAAAGGGAGGAAAATTACAGATACAGTTGAAAGAAGGTAAAGGAGAGAAAGGATGGAGAAGAATAAGAGAAGAGGAAGGAGCTGGGTGATAGCAGGTGGAGTGATATAGGAAACAAGATTAAAGTTAGTAAGCGTGGAGATATAAAGGATAGAAAATAAAAGAAAGGGTGAAGAGGAAAAGGGAAGAATGTGGAGGATGGAAGGAGTATGAAAGGGAAAATAAGAATGGAGGAGAGAAAGAGAGGAGATGTTAAGGGTGGAGGATGAAGGAGAGAAAGATGGAAAGGCTTGAGAATCTAAGAATAAGAGATGAAGGATAGAAAAAGTGCAGAGGAAAATGAAGGAAGATGATGAAGAGAAAGGGTGGATGGTTAAAGAATCAAGAAAAAGAATAGTGTAAAAGTAGGAGATAAAGGACGGGAAGGATGGATAGATAAAATGAGAAAGATGAAGGACAGGAGGAATGGAAAATAAAGGGTGGAGAGGTGAAAGAGAAGACAAGTTACAGAGTAAGATCGAGATGGAGAGAGTGAGTTGGTGAAGAAATGAGAGAAAGACCAGAGAGATGGATAGGAAGGGTTGAGAAGAAAAGAAGAAAGATGAAAGACAGGAACATAAAGAATGAATTAAAGAAATGGTTTTAAGAAAGAGATAGGAATATGAAGAAGAGGGAGGAAGAAGCAGGACAGGAAAAGTTGATGAGAGACAGGGAGATGAAGAAGTGAAGGAAAAAAGGACAAGAAGGTGGAGATGTAAATAATGATAAAAAAGAAGGGTGGATGGTTAAATGAAAGAAGATTACAAAATCCCTTCCATCCATGAAGAATTGAAAGGATGAAGAGATAAATGAAAAAAAGATGTAAGGAAAGGAAGGAAAATGGACAGGAAGGATGGTAGGGCAAGTATGAGAAAAAAATAGAAAGGGTGAAGAGGTAAAAAAGGGAAGGAAAAGAAAGGAGAGGATGGGTAGATGGATAGCAGAGGAAGGAAGAAGAAAGGAAAATCAAGTGAAGAAGGAGGGGAGAGAGCCCTACCTCCCATCCATGAAGGACAAATGATGGAGATGAAGATGGAGAGGAAAAGTAGTGGAAGAAGAGATGAGGGATAGAAAGGTACAGAGTTAGACAAAAGGAGGATGGAAGGATCATTTAAAGGGAAAGAAAGAGGGTGGGTAGGAGAGGAAGGATAAATATGATGAAAGATAAAGCAGGTGGAACAGTAAAGGAAGATGAGGGATAGAAAGGTGGAGAGGCAGAGGAAGGAAGTGGAAGGAACATTTAGGAAAGAGAAGGACAGGAAAAGTAGAGGTGTAAAGGAGAGAGGGTGAGAGAAAAACTAAGTTTAAAGATAAAACGGTGGAAGATGATAGAAGATAAAGGAAAGGAAAAGTGGATGGGTGAAACAGAGGGATTAAGGAGAGAAAGAATAGAGAGGAAGATGAAGGAGCAGGATAGGTAGAGGGTGGAAAGGTATAGGAAACAAGATTAAAGACAGGAAGCATGGAGATGTAGATAGGAAATAAAAGAAAGGGTGAAGAGTGAAAGGAAATATGTGGAGGGTGGAGGAGTATGAAAAGGAAAGTAAGAAGAATGAAGGAGAGAAAGAGTGGAGATGTTAAGGGTGGAGGATGAAGGAGAGAAAGATGGAAAGGCTTGAGAATCTAAGGATAAGAGATGAAGGATAGAAAAGTGGAGAGGAAAATGAAGGAAGATGATGAAGAGGAAAGGGTGGATGGTTAAAGAATAGTGTGAAGCTAAAAGTAGGAGATGAAGGAGGGGAAGGGTGGATGAGTAAAACCAGAGAGATGAAGGACAGAAGGAATGGAAAACAAAGAATATGAGTTGGAGGAGATGGAGGGTGGAGAGGTGAAAGAGTAGATGAGTTAGGGAGTGAGATGAGATGGAGAGAGTGAGTGGGTGAAGAAATGAGAGAAAGACCAGAGGGATGGATAGGAAGGGTTGAGGAGAAAAGAAGAAAGACAGGAACATAAAGAAAGACTTATAGAAATGAAGTAGTTGAGAAACAGAGGAAGGAATATGAAGAAGGAAATGAATAAGAGGACAGGGGGAAATGTAAAGATAGACGGAGAAGCGAGGTGGATGGGAGAGGGAGGAAGAAGTGGGAGAGGAAAAGTTGATGAGAGACAGGGAGATGAAGAAATGAAGGAAAATTAAAGACATGAAGG
>NC_058107.1:11846499-11881499 GCF_914725855.1 Thunnus albacares
AGAGACAGGGAGATGAAGAAATGAAGGAAAAAAGTACAGGAAGGTGGAGATGTAAATAATGATAATAAAAAAAGGATGGATGGTTAAATTAAAGAAGATTATAAAAAATCCCTTCCATTCATGAAGAACTGAAAGGATGAAGAGGTAAAGGAAAAAAAGATGTAAAGAAAGGAAGGAAAATGGACAGGAAGGATGGTAGAGCAAGGAAGAGAAAAATAGAAAGGGTGAAGAGGTAAAAGAAAAGGGAAGGAAAAGAAAGGAGAGGATGGGTGGATGGATAGCAGAGGAAGGAAGAAGAAAGGAAAATCAAGTGAAGGAGGACAGGAGAGAGCCCTACCTCCCATCCATGAAGGACAGAAAAGTCAATTATAGTGGAGGAGAAAGAGGAAAGGTCATTAGGTAAAGGAAGCAAGGTGGAAGAAAAGGAAAGAAAGTGATGATGAGAGGGTGGATGGTAGAAGTAGGAAGGTGAAGGATAGAAATTTTGGAGATGTGAAGGGAGGAAGATGGAAGATGAAGGATGACTAAGAAGGATGCAATACAAAGGAAAAGGAAGGAAAGGGAAGGTGGAGAGGCAAAGGAAGGAGAGGAGAGACAGTAAGATCAAAAGGATGAGAGAGGAAGAACAAATGAGGAAGATGGACAGAAAACAAAGTAGAGGGAGGGTGGGTAGGAGAGGGAGGATAAAAAAGATGAATGTGGAGCAGTAAAGGAAGAAGATGAGGGATAGACAGGTGGAGAGGTAGAGGAAAGAAGTTGGAAAGAGCATTTAAGGGAAAGAAAGAAAAGGACAGGAAGAGTGGAGGTGTAAAGGAGAGAGGGTGAAGGAGAGAAAGGGTGGACTGGAGATGAAGATGAAAGATGGAAAGGGTTGAGAAGGAAAGGATATGAGATGAAGGAAAGAAACATGGAGGACGAAGAAAGAAAGGGTGGATGTTAAAGAAAGTTGATCAAGAAACAGAATAGCATAAAGGTAAAGACAGAAGATGGATAGACAGGTAAAACAAAAAAGATGAAGAAGAGGAGGAATGTAGAATAAAAGGATAGGAGTTGGAGATGGAGGGTGGAGAGGTGAAAGAAAACATGAAAGCGAGGAAGAGTAGACAAGTTAGGGAATGAGATGAGATGGAGAGAGTGACGGAGTAAAGAAACGAGAGAAAAGGATGATGTCTAAAGGAAAAAAGTAGAAGAGTGAGAAAGATGCAGGAGAGGAACAGTTGAGGAGAGTGAGAGGGAGAAGGAAGTGAAGGTTGGAGAGGTAAAGGAAAGGGAGGAAAATTACAGATACAGTTGAAAGAAGGTAAAGGAAAGGATGGAGAGGAAGAAAAGATGAAGGAGCTGGATGATAGAAGGTAGAGTGATATAGGAAACAAGATTAAAGTTAGGAAGTGTGGAGATGTAAAAGAGGAAAAGGATAGAAAGGTGGAGAGATAAATGAAGGAATGTAGGAGGAGGATGAGAGGAGCATGGAAGAGGAAAAAAATGAAGGAGAGGAAGAGTGGAGGGGAGATGAAGGGACAGATGGATAAGAGAGGAAAGAAGAAGACAGACAGGAACATGAAAGATTTAAAGAGTAGAGAGGAAAGAAGAAAGATGAAGCTTGGATGGGAGAGGGAGGAAGATTGAGGAAAGAAAAGGATGACAGGAGAAAGGGAGATAAGAGGATGTGTGGAAAGGAAGGAAGGAATAACAGAACAGAAAGGAGGGATAGTTAAACAAAGGAAGATAAAAATTTAAAGATACAACAGTGGAAGATGAAAGAATATAACTGAAAGGAAAAGTGGATGGATGAAACAGGGGGATTAAGGAAAGAAAGAATAGAGAGGAAGAAAGGAAGATGGAGGAGCAGGATAGGTAGAGGGTGGAATGGTATAGGAAACAAGAATAAGGATAGGAAGCATGGAGATGTAAAGGATAGAAAATAAAAGAAAGAGTGAAGAGGGAAAGGGAAGAATGTGGAGGATGAAAGGAGTATGAAAGGGAAAGTAATTAGAATGAAGGACAGGAAGAGTGGAGGTGTTAAGGATGGAGGATGAAGGAGAGAAGGTGTGGATTGGAGAAGGAGATGAAAGATGGAAAGAGTTGGTAAAGGAAAAAAAGAAGATGTAAGGAAAGGTATGAAAATGGACAGGAAGGATGGTAGAGCAAGTAAGACAAAAATAGAAAGGGTGAAGAGGTAAAAGAAAAGGGAAGGAAAAGAAATAAGAGGATGGGTGGATAGAGATGAAGATGGAAAGGATAAGTAGTGGAAGAAGAGATGAGGGATAGAAAGGTGAAGAGGCAGAGGAAGGAAGTGGAAGGAACATTTAAGAGAAAGAAAGAAAAAGACAGGAAGAGTAGAGGTGTAAAGGAGAGAGGGTGAGAGAAAAACTAAGTTTAAAGATAAAATGGTGGAAGATGATAGAAGATAAAGGAAAGGAAAAGTGGATGGGTGAAACGGGGATTAAGGAGAGAAAGGATAGAGAGAAAGATGAAGGAGCAGGATGGGTAGAGAGTGGAATGGTGTAAGAAACAAGATTAAAGGTAGGAAGCATGGAGATGTAAAAGATAGGAAATAAAAGAGAGAAAGGGTGAAGAGGGAAAGAATGAGGAATAAGCATGAAAGGGAAAATAAGAATGAAGGACAGGAAGAGAGGAGATGTTAAGGGTGGAGGATGAAGGAGAGAAAGATGGAAAGGCTTGAGAATCTAAGGATAAGAGATGACGGATAGAAAAAGTGGAGAGGAAATGTTAAAGAATAGTGTAAAGGTAAAGTTAGGAGATGAAGGAGGGGAAGAGTGGATGGGTAAAATGAGAAAGATGAAGGGCAGGAGGAATGGAGAACAAAGAATGAGTTGAAGCAGATGGAAGGTGGAGATGTGAAAGACGAAAGGATGAAGGATGGGAGAGAGCCCTACCTCCCATCTATGAAGGATAGAAAGGATGGAGAGAAGTTGAAAGAGACAAAAGGTGGATAAGCGAGAGAGGGCGACAGAGAGGAAAGAAGTAAGATCAAGCAGAGGAAGGGTGGAGGGGAAAGGAAGGATGGTGAAAGAAAGGAAGAAGATCCAAGAAGATCTTCCTCCAATCCATGAAGGATAGAAAAGTCAATTAGTTGAGGAGGAAGAGCAAAGGTCATTAGATAAAGGAAGCACGGTGGAAGAAAAGGAAAGAAAGTGATGGTGAGAGGGTGGATGGTAGAAGTAGGAAGGTGAAGAATAGAAATTTTGCAGATGTGAAGGGAGGAAGATGGAAGACAAAATGTGATTAAGAAAATAAAGGGTAAATGAGAAAGATAAATGAAAGATAAAGCAGGTGGAGCTTTAAAGGAAAGAGATGAGGGATAGAAAAGTGGAGAGGTAGAGGAAAGAAGTTGGAAGTAGCATTTAAGGGAAAGAAAGAAAAGGACGGGAAGAGTGGAGGTGAAAAAGGTGGAGGATGAATGAGAGAAAGGGTGGATTGGACAAGGAGATGAAAGATGGAAAGGGTTGAAAAAAGGATAAGAGATGAAGGATACGAAGAAACAAGAGAAAGACCGGAGAGATACAGGAAGAATGATAAAGGACAGGAAGAGTTGAGGGGAGAAGGAGGAAGATGAAAGACAAGAACATAAAGAATGAATTAAAGAGATGATGTTGAGAAATGGAGAAGAGAATATGAAGAAGAAGGAAAAGGGAGGGAGATTAATAAGAGGACAGGGGGAAATGTGAAGGATAGAAGATGACAGAAGAGAGGTGGATGGGAGAGGGAGGAAGATGTAGGAGAGGAAAAGTTGATGAGAGACAGGCAGATGAAATGAAGGAAAAAAGGACAAGAAAGTAGATCAATAAACAGTTAAGACAGAAGATTAAGGAGGGGGGGGATGGATGGGTAAAACAAGAAAGATGAAGGAGAGGAGGAATGTAGAATAAAAGGATAGGAGTTGGAGATGGAGAGGTGAAAAAACATGAAAGACGAAGAGTAGATGAGTTAGGGAGCAAGATGTTGATGGAGAGAGTGACTGAATAAAGAAATGAGAGAAAAGGATGATGTCTGAAGGAAGAAAGTGGAAGAGTGAGAAAGATGTGGGAGAGGAATAGTTGAGGGGAGTGAGAGGGAGAAGGAAGTGAAGGGTGGAGCGGTAAAGGAAAAAGAAAATTACAGATACAGTTGAAAGAAGGTAAAGGAGAGAAAGGATGGAGAGGAAAAGGGAGGAGAGAAAGAGTTGGTGGTAAAGAAAGGCAGACGGAGAGGTAAAAGAATATCAAGGACAGGAAGTGGAGAGTAAATAATGAGATGAGAAAGAAGAAGAACAGAGAGGAAAGGAGGGAGAATGAAGGAGAGGAAGGGTGGATGGCGAGGAATGGAGATGAAAGAGCAATGGTGGAGAGACAACTGATATAAAGGCTGGAGAGATACAAGAAGAATGATGAAGGATTGGAAGGGTTGAGGGGAGAAGAAGGAAGATGAAAGACAGGAACATAAAGAATGAATTATAGAAATGGTGTGTTTGAGAAATAGAGAAACTAATATGAAGAAGGAAAAGGAAGAAAATGAATAAGAGGACAGGGGGGAATGTAAAGGATAGAAGATGACAGAGGAGAGGAGTGAGTGGGTGAAGAAATGAGAGAAAAGGATGATGTCTAAAGGAAAAAAGTAGAAGAGTGAGAAAGATGTAGGAGAGGAACAGTTGAGGGGAGTGAGAGGGAGAAGGAAGTGAAGGGTGGAGAGGTAAAGGAAAGGGAGGAAAATTACAGATACAGTTGAAAGAAGGTAAAGGAGAGAAAGGATGAAGAGGGAGAAAAGATGAAGGAGCTGGATGATAGAAGGTGGAGTGGTATAGGAAACAAGATTAAAGTTAGGAAGTGTGGAGATGTAAAAGAGGAAAAAGGATAGAAAGGGTAGAGAGATAAATGAAGGAAAATGAAAGACACAGGAGAGGTTGGGTGGAAGAAAGGAAGATGAAGGAGTAGGATAGGTAAGAGAAAAGAGTGAAAGGTTGAAGAGGAAAAGGAAACAATGTGGAGGATGGAAGGAGTATGAAATGGAAAATAAGAAGAATGAAGGACAGGAAGAAAGGAGATGTTAAGGGTGGAGGATGAAGGAGAGAAAGATGGAAAGGCTTGAGAATCTAAGAATAAGAGATGAAGGATAGAAAAAGTGGAGGAAAATGAAGGAAGATGAAGAGAAAGGGTGGATGGTTCAAGAATCAAGAAAAAGAATAGTGTAAAGGTAGGAGATGAAGGACAGGAGGAATGGAAAACAAAGAAGGAGTTGAAGGAGATGGAGGGTGGAGAGGTGAAAGAGAAAACAAAAGAGAGGAAGAGTAGATGAGTTAGGGAGCAAGGTGGAGATTGAGAGAGTGAATGAGTAAAGACATGAGAGAAAGACCAGAGAGATACAGGAAGAATAATGAAGGATAGGAAGAGTTGAGGGGAGAAGTAGGCAGATGAAAGACTGGAACATAAAGAATGAATTAAAGAGATGATGTTGAGAAATAGAGAAAGGAATATGAAGAAGCAAAAGAAAGGGAAATGAATAAGAGGAAAGGGGGAAATGTAAAGGATAGAAGATGACAGAAGAGAGGTGGATGGGAGAGGGAGGAAGATGTAGGAGAGGAAAGGTTGATGAGATACAGGGAGATGAAGAAATGAAGGAAAAAAGGACAAGAAAGTAGATCAATAAACAGTTAAGACAGAAGATTAAGGAGGGAAGGGATGGATGGGTAAAACAAGAAAGATGAAGGAGAGGAGGAATGTAGAATAAAAGGATAGGAGTTGGAGATGGAGATGGAGGGTGGAGAGGTGAAAGAAAACATGAAAGACGAAGAGTAGATGAGTTAGGGAGCGAGATGTTGATGGAGAGAGTGACTGAATAAAGAAATGAGAGAAAAGGATGATGTCTGAAGGAAGAAAGTGGAAGAGTGAGAAAGATGTAGGAGAGGAACAGTTGAGGGGAGTGAGGGAGAGAAGGAAGTGAAGGATGGAGAGGAAAAGGGATGAGAGAAAGTTGGTGGGAAAGAAAGGAAGACAGAGAGGTAAAAGAATATCAAGGATAGGAAGTGGAGAGTAAATAATGAGATGAGAAAGAAGAAGGACAGAGAGGAAGGGAGTTGATGATAGAACAAATGGAAATGAAAATGAAACAACAGGTAGAGTGGAGAGGTGTGAGGAGGATTAAGAAGATGAAGAACAGAGAGGAAAGGAGGAAGAATGAAGGAGAGGAAGGGTGGATGAGAGGAATGGAGATAGAAGAGCAATGGTGGAGAAACAACTGATGTAAAGGCTGGAGAGATACAAGAGGAATGATGAAGGATTGGAAGGGTTGAGGGGAGAAGAAGGAAGATGAAAGACAGGAACATAAAGAATGAATTAAAGAGATGGTGTGTTGGAGAAATAGAGAAAGGAATATGAAGAAGAAAGAAAAGGGAGAGAAAAGAATAAGAGGACAGGGGGGAATGTAAAGGATAGAAGATGACAGAAGAGAGATGGGTGGGAGAGAGGAAGATGTAGGAGAGGAAAAGTTGATGAGAGGCAAGGAGATGTAGAAATTAAGGAAAAAAGTACAGGAAGAGTGGAGATGTTAAGGGTGGAGGATGAAGGAGAGAAAGATGGAAAGGCTTGAGAATCTAAGGATAAGAAATGAAGGATAGAAAAAGTGGAGAGGAAATGAAGGAAGATGATGAAGAGAAAGGGTGGATGGTTAAAGAATCAAGAAAAAGAAAAGTGTAAAAGTAGGAGATAAAGGGCAGGAAGGTTGGAAGGGTTTAAAGAGAAAGATGAAGGACAGGAGGAACGGAAAACAAAGAATGAGTTGGAGGAGATGGAGGGTGGAGAGGTGAAAGAGAAAACATGAATGAGAGGAAGAGTAGATGAATTAAGGAACAAGATAGAGAGTGAATAGGTAGAGAAATGAGAGAAAGGCCAGAAAGATATAGGAAGAACGATGAAGGACAGGAAGGGTTGAGGGGAGAAGGAGGGAGATGAAAGACAGGAACATAAAGAATGAATTAAAGAAATGGTGTGTTTAAGAAATAGAGAAAGGAATATGAAGAAGTAAAAGGAAGGAAACGAATAAGAGGACAGGGGGAAATGTAAAGGATAGAAGAAGAGGTGGATGGGAGAGGGAGGTGTTCAAAGAGATGAAATGTACATAGATAAATGAAGGAAGATAAAGATTTTGCAGTAGAAGGATAGAAGATGAAACTAAATAAAATATAGAAGAGAAGAGGGAAGGGTGGAGAGGCATTTCAACAAAAATGCAAAAACATGACATCAAGCCTTTACATTCAGATACATATACAGAGACCCTCCTCCCCCTCACTACAAACAGCCCCGTCTATACACCAACAATATCATTTAGCAGACTGTAATAAACATATTCAGCCCCAAGATAGAAAGGATAGAAAGATGAAGGAAGCTGAAAGAGAAGACTTGGATGGAGTAAGATGAAAGAAAGTGATGGTGAGAGGGTGGAGGGTAGAAGTAGGAAGGTGAAGGATAGAAATTTTGGAGATGTGAAGGGAGGAAGATGGAAGATGAAGGATGCAATACAAAGGAGAAGGAAGGAAAGGGAAGGTGGAGAGGCAAAGGAAGGAGAGGAGAAACAGTAAGATCAAAAGGATGAGAGAGGAAGGACAAATGAGGAAGATGGACAGAAAACAAAGTAGCGGGAGGGTGGGTAGGGGAGGGAGGGTAAATAAGAAAGTTAAAGCAGGTGGAGCAGTAAAGGAAGAAGATGAGGGATAGAAAAGTGGAGAGATAGAGGAAGGAAGTTGGAAAAAGCATTTAAGGGAAAGAAAGAAAAGGACAGGAAGAGTGGAGGTGAAAAAGGTGGAGGATGAATGAGAGAAAGGGTGGATTGGACAAGGAGATGAAAGATGGAAAGGTTTGAAAAAAGGATAAGAGATGAAGGATACGAAGAAAGACCGGAGAGATACAGGAAGAATGATGAAGGATAGGAAGGGTTGAGGGGAGAAGAAGGAAGATGAAAGACAGGAACATAAAAAATGAATTAAAGAGATGATGTTGAGAAATAGAGAAGAGAATATGAAGAAGAAGGAAAAGGAAGGGAAATGAATAAGAAGACAGGGGGAAATGTAAAGGATAGAAGATGACAGAAGAGAGGTGGATGGGAGAGGGAGGAAGATGTAGTGGAAGGGAAGAGAGGAAAGTAAGAAAAATGAAAGAGGAAGAGTGGAGGTGTTAAGGGGTGGAGGATGAAGGAGAGAAAGGGTGGATGGTTAAAGAATAAAGAAAAAGAATAGTGTAAAGGTAGGAGATAAAGGACGGGAAGGTCGGATGGGTAAAACGAGAAAGGTGAAGGACAGGAGGAATGGAAAATAAAGAATGAGGTGAAGATGAATGATGAAAGATGGAAAAAGGTTGAGAAGGAAAGGATATGAGATGAAGGAAAGAAACAGTGGAGAGAAAAATGAGGGAGGATGAAGAAAAGGAAGAGTGGATGTTAAAGACAGTAGATCAAGCAACAGAATAGCGTAAAGATAGGAGATCAAAGAGAGGAAGAGTGGATGGGTAAAACAAGTGAAAAAAAATGGAGGAAGGAGGAATGTAGAATAAAGGATAGGAGTTAAAGGAGATGAAAGGTGGAAAGAATGAACAGGTAAAGAAACAAGAGGAAAGGTAGATGTTTAAAGGGAGGAAGTTGAAGACTGAGGAGAGATAGGTCACAGAGAGAAGAAGAAGGACAGCAAGGGTAGATGAGTGAAGGAGGGAAATGAAGGAGAAGAACAGTATAAGGTAAGCGAACGATGCTTCCCTGCCTGTTGGAGCCAGTCAGACGGTAGCGTTGTTGTCTTTGCCGTCACCGTCTGCCTTCGTCTTCTTTGTGAGGCTTTTTTTCTCCAAGGCAAGCTTCTGAAAAGGTTGTGTCCACCTTTCTGATGCAAGCCCTCTATCTCATCTCTCCTCCTTCTTCAGCTGACAGAAAGTTTGAAGGTGCCTCCACTTCCATTTCTGCAAGCAGCATCACCACCCTGGACTCTCCTATAAATGCCAAAAAGACAGAAATATACAGGAAGTGTTAAAAAATAAAAAAAAGACAGAGATACAGAGCCAGGAATCAATATTAGATTTAGACTTTAGATTTATCTTTACTTCACTGATTATTATCTTAATTCACATAACTTTTGAATTTTGTGTGAATATGAAGAAACAAACATTGTATTGTCATGTTTGAGTAACATGTGTTTCAGTCCATTCACTTGTGGAGGAAGTATTTCCTGATCCTTAACTCAAGTAAAAGTAGCAATACTGCAATAAAATAAGAATACTGTACACCAGTACAAGTAAAAGTCCTGTATTAATTAGTAAGTCATATTAGAAAAATATAGGCTACTTTAAGTATGAAAAGTAAAAGTACTCATACATGTAACATGCAGCATTTTAATGTTGCTGGTCAAGGTGGATCTAATTTTAACTATTTTATATACTGTTTGGTGGTTTAATGTATTGTACATAATATAATATTTTATACAGTGGAGTAAGAATATAACATTTTCTATTATAGTGGAGTGGAAGTATAAAGTAGCATAAAATAGAGATGCTGAAGTACAGTACTTCACTACAGTACTTCAGTGTGTGATCTCCACCACTGAACTCATCTAGCAAACTAAAACATATGTTTAGTCCACTGCATTTCATGAATAACCTACTAAAATCTTCCATAGATTTATAGTTTATGTAACATTATTGCATTTTGTGTGTGTGTGTTTTTTATTTAAATACTGCAAACAGTAACACCACACCACCACACCTTTTCCTGTCAGTGGTGAATGTTGGGAAATCTAGATCAATTACAGTGCAATTTTTATACGGTTGAGATGAAAGAATATACATGTGAAATAAAATAATAATAGAAAATAAGTAGGAATAGAAATAAGATGAGTAAATTACATGATTTAAACTAATATGAATTAGGCTTTTCACACAAACATTGGTGGTTACGCAGTATACTTTCAGTCAATGGGTCAACAGCAGCAGAAAAAGAGGATCTGTTTTAGGATCCTGAGATTTAATTAAATGTCACAGTGCACACAATAAACATATGTCACAAACTGGAGAGAAACCCTGTTTCAATCATGAAATCAATCCTGTATTTAATGCATATCAATTAAAATATGCAATGAAGTGTATTTTGGGGTATTTTGGGGTTGGTTGGGAGCAGATTCTTACACAGACTGACATTATTTTTTTAAGTGAGGCATTAACTTTAGTTATCAAACTGTATGAAAATCTAATTGCTTTCCAGAAAAAGACAACATTTAATTAATTTGTTGAAACCTGAGGCAAATACAAAGACATGAGAGAAAAAGTAAGCTGTCCCAGATAAGTGCAATCCTAAATTACAGTCAATGTTTGCCCAAAGGTTTGCCATCTTCAAATGAGAAAATCTTACCATGCTTCTCCCGCTGTGTCTACTCTCCATGTGTATCAACCCAACAAAGATCCCATCGAATATGAAGAAACAGATGACTGAAGATTTGAAGATATATTCCCACTGAAAAAAAACTGCCTTTCAGTTCAAGATCTGAGTGAGACTGAGTGGACAGTGTAGAATTTTTACATTATGATAATGTGCTGGTAGTTCTAGAATTCGCATATATTAGAATGCTCATTATGATATTCTAGTGACACACATTCCGTCTCACAGCACAGAAAATGCTGCTTTTAAAACATTTTACTGTCAGAAAACAAATAAAACTCTTATTGTGCTGCTGTTTGAAGCAGAAGTGGGAACATGACACTGTTGAGCAAGTCACAAGTAGTCAAGTCTTGACTCTAAAGTCGAGACAGACATGTTCAAGCCCCAGAAAACAAAAGCCACATAATGAGCTCATGTGTTTGTGTGACATTTTAGGCTCAAGACACATTTCAGTCCAGTCTGTTTGACTGCAACATGCATAAAAATGCTTCTTTTTACATAAAATCATTAAAAAAAATCTTCATATTATCATTTGACATTTTTCTCTGTTGCTGGTTGTCATTTTTGGTTTGTGTACACAAAAACTTTGTAATTTGAGAAAATTAAGACTATGCACAGTAAACTAGTTTTAGTTGAAACACCAAACTATTGCTGACACACTGCATAACTTTCAAATGCACTATAATACACTCTAGTCTTCTTGCTTATGGGCAGTAATTTTGACAAAACAATGATGTACATAAGATTATTATCAACTATCCTGAATAAAAGACTCAGGCTGTTTGTTCTACAGTTCATCATTTTACACTCATGCAGTCCACGTTGTTATGTTTGCATAAAGCATCACCTGAAAGCCACTGTATTGTGTTTATATTTGACATTTTGGATGCTGTAGACTTGATTCTTGGCCAAACCTAAGTATTGTTTGTGTAAGCGACGTGGGTGTGAGTGAGGGAATAAATCAGTCCAATACGTTCTGGGTTCTCCTCATAACTTTAGTCACCTTCAACAAACACAGCTCAGTCCAGTCATCACACACTTCTCATTCTCTTTCTCCCCTTCTCTCCCCTCAAAACTCTACCCACTGTCTGAACAGCGCCGCCAAGCGGCTGACACTACAATATCACCCAAACACTGCATCACTAAACATATGCAAACAGGCAATGTTCAACAAAACACAGTAAACTGATGTTTAACCTTACGTTTACACAACTTTTGCCCATAAGACACAACTTCACTCTTACACATCGTCCCCCCCCCTTACGCAAGAAGCGTCCTCGCTTCCAAATAGGTGTAATGAAATTGTCACTACTTTATGCTTAACAATAATATAAACAGATGACGTTGGCAAAACAACAACAAAGAACAGTGGAACAGGATACATTTTTTTTCCTTGTGTTTGCCTATAACATCAGTGTTTTGTTTTTTTTTACTTGTACTTCTCAATCAAGCATATGACACAGACCACAGTTCATTCAACAGTCCTGTAACGCACTGGGGGACGTACACAACGACCTGACTTAGTCCTTACTCCTGTGAAAGGCTGAACTGCCGGAGACAGTTCACTGGAATGTCCTGTGGCAACATTGTCTCCCACCTGTGTTGTGGTGCTAGTAGCACTCTGGGGCAGAGGGCAAACATTTGTCTGATCCCTAGGCGCAGTCACAGAGCACCCGGGCTTATTTGGGTGCCTGTATACATAAGGTCTGGAGCCTGAGAGTGCAGTGAGCAGTGGGGGACCTGGGCCGTTTGCTGGTACAGTCAGTTCTGAAGGTGAGGGTGGAACTGGATGTCTGTCAGCTGACCAGGCTGAACGATAAGGTTTCAGGCGATTGTAGCGAATGACCTTAGGTTTAGCTCTAGGGTCCCGTTGATCCAGAAGTTCATAGTCTACTCCAATGTCACCTGTGCCTGAGTCAAGCCGTCGTAGAACTTTAAAAGGGCCGGTCCACTTAGGTGACAGTTTTTGTCTAGCAAGGGCAGGAAGGTCAACCCACACTAAGTCACCTGGCTCATAGGCTGTGTGTTTCATCCGACGATCATAGTAGTGCTTTTGTTGAGCACCTGCTGCCTCAATGTTATGTGCAACAGAATGATGGTTTCAGTAATACCGAATTGGCATATTCACTTGGAGTACCTGGTGTGGCGTTTGAAAGTCCTGGTGAGTCTCCAAGGAGGAGATCTGCAGGCAGGTGGGCCACTCTGCCATGGGCCAGGAAGAAAGGAGTGCGTTTTGTGGAGGAGTGAACAGTCGTGTTGTATGCAAATTCAACTTGCCGTAGATGGTCATCCCATTCACCTCCTCTGGTATACAGATATTTTGCTAACTGGTCCTTGATGGTCCTGTTTGTTCGTTCCACCATGCCATCTGACATAGCATGATAAGGTGATGTCCTTGTTTTATGTATTCCCAGACGGTTGCACAGTTCTTTGACAAGATCTGAGTTGAACTGACGGCCTTGGTCAGTGTGCAAACTTTGAGGCACACCATGGTGGCTAATATAATCTTCAAACAAACATTTAGCCACAGTGGTTGCCCGTTGATCAGGAAGTGCATACAAGTTGAGGTACTTAGTAAAATAGTCCATTACAACAAGTACATACCGATTACCACGGCGTGAGTGGCAGTTCCGTCAGGTCTGCTGCAATTTTCTCAAAAGGCCTGGATGTGACTATGTTTTGCATAGGGGCCTGTTGGTGTGGTGTCTGTGGTCGCCGTGCTTCACAGGCTGTGCATTCAAGACACCACTGAGTTATGTCACGTGTCATGTGAGGCCAAAAGCATCTGATCTGTGCCCCTTGTAATGTTTTTTGTGAACTGAAGTGTCCCAAGAGTGAATGTCCATGTAAAGTTTGAAACACTTCCTTCTGCAAGTTACTAGGAACTACAATCTGTAAAACAGGGTCACCTGGTGGAGGTCTGACTTTGCGACACAAAAGACCATCAACAAGGGTGAGTTTAGGAAACTCTCTCCAGTACTGTCTCATTTCAGGTGAGGTTGCTTTAATGTTTGAGAATGGTGGCCTATGGTCAGTCAACACCCAGCTCCTGACTATTTGCAACTCAGGATCAGCTTTTTGAGCTTGGAGGAAATACTGCCTGTCAATATTCAGGAGTGAACTGTCCACCGTTACAGCTGCAGTATCTGGTGAAGCAGACTGCACGAGTGATATTAAATCCATAGCAGTCGAAGCAGTGGGTAAAGTCTCTGAGCAGGGTGCCAGCTCAGTGGCTGGAGTGCACATGGATGACTCTATTGGGTCTGTTTGAGTGTGAATGGAAACACACCTCACCTGATTGGCTGTAACCATAGGGGTGGTGCCTTCAGCTGTGAAGGGACGACGGGACATAGAGTCAGCATTGGCGTGTTTTGTACCTTGTCTACAACTAGCAGGTGCCAGGTCACTCTTCCTGAGTAGGGGCAGGACATCATCACCCAGATAGCACAGTCCTCTCCCCATATCCAGAATCACACAGTGAGGCTTGAGAAAGTCAAAACCTAATATAAAGCCTTGACTGACATTTCTGATGACTTGCACTTCATGTTGCAGAGTTTGAGACCCTAGTTTAAAGGTGATGTCTATCATACCCAATGTATCCAAAGTTTGGCCAGTCACTGCTTGTGACATGATAAACTTCTTTTTAATGGGTCTTTTTGCTAGGGAAGGAAGTGACATTTTGGTTTCCTCACTGATGAACGAAATAGTGGAACCGGTATCTAGCATGATGTGCGTATTAGTGCACTCAACAATTCCACTTACATAGGAGGTGAAGTCTTTACTTACAGTGGCTTCAATGTTCACACTTTCAGTCAGGGGGATTGTCATATCTGTAGTACCACTAGGGGTTGGTGGTGTACTGATGCAGTCTGTTATTTCAGTGAGGCAGATGTCTGGGGCTTCCAGAGAAGTAGCTGATGAACACCCCGCATCATCAGCTAACGGCCGTTTCCCTGTGGAAATCTGCCATGATCTTTGTAACCACTCTTAGTGGGATACTGACTGTCCCAGTCCTTTGGTTGTCGTGTTTGGCCTTGGTCCCCATACTCTTGGAATGAAACATGCTTGGCATAGGGACTCGGGCTTCGGCGGTGAGAGTCATAGTAGGGTCTACTGGGAGAGGGTTGCCTCCCTCTCTTTTCCTCATAAGGGCTAAAGGCATGGTCTGAGTAGTGAGTATCTCTGTAAGGTTGTCGGTACCTGTCAGGCTCCCTACGGGTGTGATCTTGATGGTGGCGAGTCCTCTGAGGAGAATAGTGTTCTGGGGAATGATTGGAACGTGAGTATCTGGAGGGGGAATGTCTGTAGCCTGAGCTCCATCTATTTGCATCCCTATCTGGGCTTCTCCCATAAGGTGAGGGAGATCTTTGAGGACGCACATGCATGTGCCTGTCACGGTGGTGCTCCCTGCTTCGCTCATCCAGCTTCAGTCTCAGTGCATCCATATTCTTACTTAAGTCTTTAACAGTAGCAGTGAGGTTCTGAACTGTTTTCCCGAGTTCAATGTCATTTTCACGTACTGAATTTACTGACTGCATTGTGCCAATATCTCTGATGGTAACATTTGGTGAGGACACTGGCATTACTAATCTAGCTGCTTGGCGAGCCCGTTCAGCTTGGGAGGCGACTTGAAAAGCCTCAGTGAAAGTTTTCACCCCTCTTTCATGACATTTGACTTGAAGTTCCTGATCCAGACCAGCAATGAAGCGAGACATTTTCATATACTCGGAAGCATTGTGCTCAAAATCTGGGAAAGCTTCTTTGACAAGCCTGCATACGTCTGCAGCATAAACTTCCATTGCTTCATTAGGTAGTCTATGCCGGGCATTAGGGAATGTCTGAAATGATGCAATTACATCCTTTTGGCCAAAAGCTGTCTGCAAGTGCTTCTTTGCTTCAGTATAAAGAGTCCTGAGTTTCCCGGGGCAGATTATCCCATACAATGAACAGTTCTGGTGGTAGTCTAGTGGGTAACTCAGCTTCTAATACTGTATTCATGTCCACACCACTGTCCTTGTAACGGGCCTCTTGAATTACCTCATAGCGGCGAGCCCATAGTTGAAAAGACTCACGGCCATCGTTGTGAAATGGTGGCGGTAAGGGAATGCCCCTGGGCGCTCCCTGTGTTCTGCTAGATGGCGGCACACCTTGCGCTGAGGCCCCCCTCGTGCTTGTGCTGGCTCGCTGCTCACCGGTGGAAAATGCTTCCTCGTCAGACATGATGAGTTTCCTTCGTCTCGTTTATTATTTTTTTCTTTAGCCCTCGGACGGAGTTAGATGACCGAAACACGGTTTCTAAACTCACTTGAAGCTAACAAAACAAAAAAAACGGACTTGGTAACGACTAGCTGACTAACTGTACTGAAAGCTAAAGCTAAGCTAGCGGTTAGCGTAGCTATCGTTAGCCTATAGCTTTAGGGACTCAAAAAGTTGAGCAGAATCCCAAAGGACTATATTCCACAGAAGGAAATCCCACCGCTGCCACCAGTGTAAGCGACGTGGGTGTGAGTGAGGGAATAAATCAGTCCAATACGTTCTGGGTTCTCCTCATAACTTTAGTCACCTTCAACAAACATAGCTCAGTCCAGTCATCACACACTTCTCATTCTCTTTCTCCCCTTCTCTCCCCTCAAAACTCTACCCACTGTCTGAACAGCGCCGCCAAGCGGCTGACACTACAATATCACCCAAACACTGCATCACTAAACATATGCAAACAGGCAATGTTCAACAAAACACAGTAAACTGATGTTTAACCTTACGTTTACACAACTTTTGCCCATAAGACACAACTTCACTCTTACATTTGTATAAATCTGCTGTATTACATGCCATCAGGAATTTAGAAACTACTGGGATATAAATTCAATCAAATTCATGTTTGTTATACAATAAACAAATAAGGAGTTCATAGAAAAGTGTCAATAATTATTCAAATGAAATGTCTCTGTAATCCTTTAGAGCAAGAAATAGTCACAAAAACAGAGAAAAGCATAAGGCACTGTGGAATAAAAATGGATTCTATCATAATCATTAAAAGTAGCACAGAAAACAATGTAGATATGCCAATATGATTATTTATTGTAGAATCAAATAATCATCATTTTTTATAATTTTTGTGTTCATTCTCCCTGTTGGTCACACTGCCCTAAAAGAGAAAAAGAATAACATTAAATATGTGAAAATACAATCAACATTTAATAGAAATATCTGGTAAAGCGTCTGGCGGTTTGACTAATTTGAATAATTGACATTATTGACTGATCGATTGACCGAACACAGAATTACAGATGAGCGAAACTTACAAGAAATCCTTTCATTCTGTAGATTTTGGCGAAAGGCGATTCCTCAACACAACCCAAAACACTGCAAGGTGTGTCCACATGTGGAAACCCCTCAACTACCTGAAGGGGGGGGAAACATAACCATGAATATGTAGAGAATAAAATGCTGAAGATGAAGTGTGAGGAGCCATGCTTACATTGTCCAGTGTGTCTGAAAGGCTGTCCAGTTCCCTTTTCCCTCCTGGGCTCAGTCCATATGACCAGTGCTGACAACAGACCTGTGGCACCACTGAGCCCAGAAGCAGCAACCACAGTGCCAGGGTTTGCATAGCCATTCTGAGGAGGGAAAAAGCTTTATATTACACATATAAGCAGGTCAGTAATCTTCTTATTTTTCCTAATCTAACCCCAAATACTGTCATAGTCCTCAGTTTTAGATTACACATGCCCAGATTCATCACATCAGTGAAGTTTTTACCTTCTGTGCATAACGCAAGCTGCTTTTCTGATTTGTTCTTGGCTGCTGTCCTTTGTGGAAGCCGATGCTGCTGCTGCTGAGCATTTTCCAAGGTTTATATGCTGCTTCCTTTCGTGTCAAAAGCCCAACACTTCACTGCAGGGGGTCACAAAGTGGGATTAAGCAACATTTACTGGTAACCCGCAGAGCTATTAAAAAGATTACAGTGTGTGATTTTTGTCCTTCCACAAAAAGAACAAGTGTTCATCATCAGACCAGCTTTGTGTATGGCCGTGAAGTACCTCCAGTCGTTTTCCAATACTTGCTGATAAACCAAAGATTCACAAATTAATGACAGAGAAAAAGACGAGGTGATAAAGACTTACTCTTCTTCATAGCAGTTTATTTATAACAGTCATTTATGGAAATATATTTCCACAGTCGAGTGCAATAATCATACTCAGGGAGAACTACACCGCCCCCTGTCTCAAACAAAAAAACAAACAACCTCTGCCCCATATTGCATTCAGAGAGATGTATTAAAATAAATAACCATAGCTCTTTGTGATTTTCACACTCATTGTGAAATACACAACATGATTGCCTTCATCATTCATTCTCACAGGCTAGGTACCTACGATTGAACTGAGTGAATAGTATTGCATCGGAGCAGCTTTGAGCTACAGCTAAAGAAACTTCACCAGTCAAAGGCGAGGATAGCTCTTCACACATGCAAACAGACAATGTCCAGTAAGAACTGAAGTGAGATTGTTCCTTAACAAAACATCTGCCCAATCTATTAATAGTGATTTTTTTTTTTTTTTTTGGAAGCACTGGATTTGATTTACATAAGATAACAAGCATTAAACATTTTTGGTGAAAAGATATAACATGTTACAAATCAAATATATACTTGTGCAAATACGTTCAAAAGCATGATTAAGTGATATACGTCATGTAAATGGAACATGTTTTCAGGCAAGTCCACAACATGTGAACACAGCCTTCTGTTAAAGCACACCAAGTTGGATTATTTTCTCACAATGGGATATGAGGAGTAATGAATGTCGTACATAAATATTACAATAAGTAGTGACCACAGTCAAACGCATGCAACTGTGGATCTCTCACACACTGGATTACAAAAAAAAACAAAACAAAAGAGGTAGATTCACAGAGCGCAAAACGAGGGAGAGCTTTTTAAGAACACAATATTCAAAAGTAGGAAAAGAGAAACCTCACAGCTGTAAATCATGTATTGCATACCCAAGCTGTGTTTGAAAACTAGCCTGTCGCATAGTTTTATGGTGCATTAACAGCACGTCTGGCCTTTGAGACTGTGCTGTTGTATGGCTTTGGCTTGCATTGCTTCCTTTATAGTGTGTTGTATCCAGCAAAAGTAAGTTACATACTTAAAGAGGAACATACAGCGTGACAGTTATTGGTAAATGACCCCTTCAGTTTCTGCTACAGCAGCATTCAGTGAAGCTCAGTACTCTGAACTTTACTGCAAAAGTCTGGTTTTTGACTCCCATTAACATGTCAAGTAATATGAAATGAATATAAGTTATGCAAAAACATGAAATGAGTATAGTTGTTGGATCGCATCCAGACACATCTACATACACTAGGAACATTATTTTGTTTTGGTGATATATGTAGCTGAACATTTTAAAACATCCTACCATACAAACATACATGGACAACCCTGGATAAATTCTAGTGCAAGATATTTAAAGCTAATGTAACGTAGGTGGAATGCCAGGGATGTGCATACAACTACCTGTGCTGTACACAGGTATAGAGAGATTGATAGTAGGGGAATATACTGTAAGAGGAACTGAGTAATAAAGAAGCCATCTGTGTCCAGACCGGACTTGTAGGCGTGTAACCGAGTTATCTGACACTCTGGGACATGTGCAGCGGGGTCAGCATCTCTTCAAAAATGGCTCCTTTCACGTTGGATCCTCTCAGGTTTGCTTCTTGTAGATCACAGCCAGACAGGTCGCAGTTCTGCAAAGACGCAGCAGGGACGTAACAGTAAGACAGGAAGATTACATGAAGCTTGTAATGTAAGTGGAGAACTGTAATGTATTATGAATGTTGTACAAAAGCCTGTTGAAAAATGTTCACACACTTGCTGGCAATTTCATACAAGTGTCATGGTGAAGTCCTGTTGCCTTATGGAAGCTTTCAGTTGCTTGTGTAAAGCTTGACATTAAGGGTTAAAATGTCAATGTCATTTTATCAAAGAAAGAATGAATGTCATTTGATTCATAACAAACAGTTAACATTTAGTTCAAAAAGTTTTTTCTTCAAGAAAAAATGGTTTGGCAGAAAATTAAAGGAATAGTTCAACATTTTGGGGAATACACAAAAGCAATTGAATTCCAATACAAATATAAATATCAACTTCATTGTACTCATATTAATTGGTTATTTACCTATTCAACTCTATGCAACTTTAGCTTAAATTTTGGGGATCCTGCTACTGGGCTATCAGTAGGGAAATTGTTTGGGGAAAAAAAAAAAAGAGGGATTCAGTTCAGGCTGACTATTATGTTCAGAGTCAAGTAATCTATCAATTATTTTTACAATTGTTTAGTCTACAAAATGTCAGAAAATAGTGAAAAATGCACAGCACAAGTTCCCCAGAGCCCATGTTTGCACATTGCTCGTTTTTTTTTCCAAACAGTCCAATCCCCCCCAAAACTCTTCAACTTACACTGATATAAAACAATGGAAAGCTTAATGTGTGAAGGGCTGGAAACAGAGAATGTTTGGTGTTATTTCTTAATAAATTACTATAACAATTGATTTATCATCAAAATACTTGCAGATGAATTTTCTTTCAGTGGTGTAGTGGATTCATCTTAAAAACATCTGCAGGACAATTATTCAGATCTGCTTTGTTGCCCCATGATAAATACTAACTGTCATCTGCGTCAACATGTCTGTTTAAATGAACAACATTTTTAGAGATAATCCCTTCCGATAGCCTTGACTTAAATGTAAAGGATAGAAGATGATGGAGAAGAGAGGTGGATGGGAGAGGGAGGAAGAAGGAAGAGAATTTTTTTTTTAATTTTTACAACACCTTTATTTATTTAGTCATCAGATCAACAAGCATTAAAAAACAACACCAGATTCAGCCCAGCATGCGTCCAAAGCACAGTCCAGATCATTCATCAACCTGTAATAGTTGTGATCAATTTTCAGTCTGCTTGTTATCATTCTGATCAGTATGGTGATAACATCAAAGTCCAAAGAACCATTTATCTTGTTTTTTCTGCTGATATAAATGGCCATCTTAGCTTGGCCCAACAGAAAGTTGAACAACTGGCACTTATCACGAGTCCTCCTCGAGAGGTAAAGGAAAGGGAGGAAAATTACAGATACAGTTGAAAGAAGGTAAAGGAAAGAAAGGATGACAGGAAGACAGAATAGAGGTGGATGGGAGAGGGAGGAAGATGGAGGAGAGGAAAAGTTGATGAGAGACAGGGAGATGAAGAAATGAAGGAAAATTAAGGACAGGAAAGGAGATCAATAAACAGAAAAACAGTAAAGACAGAAGATTAAGGAGGGGAAGGATGGACGGGTAAAACAAGAAAGATGAAATAGAGGAGGAATGTAGAATAAAAGGATAGGAGTTGGAGATGGAGGGTGGAGAGGTGAAAGAAAACATGAAAGTGAGGAAGAGTAGATGAGTTAGGGAGTGAGATGAGATGGAGAGAGTGAGTTGGTGAAGAAATGAGTGAAAGACCAAAGAGATGGATAGGAAGGGTTGAGGGGAGAAGAAGGAAGATGAAAGACAGGAATTATAGAAATGGTGTGTTTGAGAAATAGAGAAAGGAATATGAAGAAGGAAAAGGAAGAAAATGAATAAGAGTACAGGGGGAAATGTGAAGGATAGAAGATGATGGAGAAGAGAGGTGGATGGGAGAAGGAGGAAGAAGGAAGAGAGGAAAAGTTGATGAGAGACAGGGACATGAAGAAATGAAGGAAAAGGGACAGGAAGGTGGAGATGTAAATAAAAAAGAAGGGTGGATGTTAAATGAAAGAAGATTATAAAAAATCCCTTCCATTCATGAAGAATTGAAAGGATGAAGAGGTAAAGGAACAAAAGATGTAAGGAAAGGAAGGAAAATGGACAGGAAGGATGGTAGGGCAAGGAAGAGAAAAATAGAGAAGGTGGAGAGGTAAAAGAAAAAAAGGAAAAAGAAAGGAGAGGGTGGGTGGATGGATGGCAAAGGAAGAAGAAAGGAAAATCAAGTGAAGGAGGATGGGAGAGAGCCCTACCTCCCATCCATGAAGGAAAAATGATGGAGATGAAGATGGAAAGGAAAAGTAGTGGAAGAAGAGATGATGGATAGAAAGGTACAGAGGAAGGAAGTGGAAGGAACATTTAAGAGAAAGAAAGAAAAAGACAGTAAGAGTAGAGGTGTAAAGGAGAGAGGGTGAGAGAAAAACTAAGTTTAAAGATAAAACGGTGGAAGATGATAGAATATAAAGGAAAGGAAAAGTGGATGGGTGAAACAGAGGGATTAAGGAGAGAAAGAATAGAGAGGAAGATGAAGGAGCAGGATAGGTAGAGGGTGGAAAGGTATAGGAAACAAGATTATAGGAAGCGCGGAGATGTACAAGATAGGAAATAAAAGAAAGGGTGAAGAGGAAAAGGAAGGAATGTGGAGGATGAAAGGAGAATGAAAGGGAAAGTAAGAAGAATGAAGGAGAGAAAGAGTGGAGATGTTAAGGGTGGAGGATGAAGGAGAGAAATTGGAGAAGGAGATGAAAGATGGAAAGGGTTGAAAATCGAAGAATGAGAGATGAAGGATAGAAAAAGTGGAGAGGAAAATGAAGGAAGATGATGAAGAGAATTGGGGTGGATGTTAAAGAATAACGTAAAAGTAAAGTTAGGAGGTGAAGGAGGAGAAGGGTGGATGAGTAAAACCAGAGAGATGAAGGACAGGAGGAATGGAAAACAAAGAAGAGTTGGAGGAGATGGAGGCTGGAGAGGTGAAAGAGAATACATTAATGAGAGGAAGAGTAGATGAATTAAGGAGCGAGATGGAGAGTGAATAGGTGAAGAAATGAGAGAAAGGCCAGAAAGATACAGGAAGAATAATGAAGGACAGGAAGGGTTGAGGGGAGAAGAAGGAAGATGAAAGACAGGAACATAAAGAATGAATTAAAGAGATGATGTTGAGAAATAGAGAAAGAAATATGAAGAAGAAGGAAAAGGGAGGGAAATGAACAAGAGGACAGAGGGAAATGTAAAGGATAGAAGATGATTGAGAAGAGAGGTGGATGAGAGAGGGAGGAAGAAGCAGGACAGGAAAAGTTGATGAGAGACAGGGAGATGAAGAAATGAAGGGAACTTAAGGACAGGAAAGTAGATCAATAAACAGAAAAACAGTAAAGACAGAAGATTAAGGAGGGGAAGGATGGACGGGTAAGAGGCTGGGTGGAAGAAAGGAAGATGAAGGAGTAGGATAGGTAAGAGAAAAGAGTGGAAGGTTGAAGAGGAAAAGGAAACAATGTGGAGGATGGAAGGAGTATGAAAGGGAAAGTAAGAAGAATGAAGGACAGGAAGAGAGGAGATGTTAAGGGTGGAGGATGAAGGAGAGAAAGATGGAAAGGGTTGAAAAAAGGATAAGAGATGAAGGATACGAAGAAATGAGAGAAAGGCCTGAGAGATACAGGAAGAATGATGAAGATAGGAAGGGTTGAGGGGAGAAGGAGGAAGATGAAAGACAGGAACATAAAGAATAAATTAAAGAGATGATGTTGAGAAATAGAGAAAGGAATATGACAAAGGGAACGGGAGGGAAATAAAGAAGACAGGGAAAGGTAAAGATGATGGAGAAGAGAGGTGGATGGGAGAGGGAGATGAAGAAATTAAGGAAAATTAAGGACAGGAAGGGTGGGAGAGCAAGGAAGAGGAAAAACAGAGGGTGGGGAGGTAAAAAAAAAAAGGGAAGAAAAGAAAGGAGAAGCTGGGTGGATGGACGCCAGAGGAAGGAAGAAAGAAAGGAAAGTCAAGTGAAGAAGGATGGGAGAGAGCCCTAGCTCCCCATACATGAAGGAAAAAATGATAGAGATGAAGATGGAAAGAAAAAGTAGTGGAGGAAGAGATGAGGGATAGAAAGGGACAGAGTTAGAGAAAGCAAGATGGAGGGATCATTTAAGGGAAAGAAAGAAAAGGACAGGAAGAGTGAAGGGTGGACTGGAGATGAAGATGGAAAGGGTTGAGAAGCAACAGAGGAGAGAAAAATGAAGGAAGAAGAAAAGGAAGGGTGGATGAAAGTAAAAAAGGTAGATTAAAGAAGTAGAAAGTGGATTAAAGAAAGGGGTAAAATAAAAATGAAGGAGAGGAAGAATGGAGAATAAAAGATGGGAGTTGAAGGAGATGGAGGGCAAAAGAGAAAAGATGAAAGAGGGAGAGTAGATGAGATAAAGGTGGAACGGTGATCAAGGAAGATGAAATATGGAGACTGAACTGGTAAAGACACAAGAGGAAAGGTAGATGTGAAAGACTGAGAAAGATGCAGGAGAGGAAAAGTCAGCAGGAGGAAGAGTGAGAAGGAGAAGAGGAGAGAGAGTGACTGGTTAAAGGAAACAAGATAAATAAGAATGAGAGGGTCCTACATCTCCCATCCATGAGAGAAATGAAGGGTATGGAGGAAAAATAAAGTTGAAAGAGAGGAAAGTCAGATGGATAAATGAAGGAAAATAAAAAAGGTAAGAAAAGTTTGATAGTAAAGGGTTGGGAAATGAAGGAGATGAAGAGTGGAGATTTAAAGTAAGGAAGATGGAGCAAGAGATCACTGAAGGAGTGGAAGGGAGGAGATGTGAAGGACAGCAGATGACAGAGGAAGAGTGGTTAAAAGAAGGTAAAGGAATGAAGGTGGAGAGGAAGATAAAAGATAGGAGAGGGAGGAAGAGGATGGATAAGGAGTTATTAGAAAGGAGAAAGACGAGAGATGGGAGAAGTGGAAAGATGAAGGAGAGGAGGGTAGATGGAAGATGGAGATGTAGAAGGATGGAAAGGTAAAGGAGAGAAGTAATGGGGGAGGAAGAGTTGATTGATAAATGAAAGAAGATGGTGAGAGATGAAGGTACATAAAAGAAGATGAATGATAGAAGGGAGAAGAGGAAGGGTGGAGAGCTAGAAGAGAAAGATCATGGAGAGAAATGAAAACCAAAAGGAAGGGTGGATGGTAGAAGGAGGACACAACAGATGGAGAAAAGAACAAAGTTGAAATAGACAAAAGGTGGATTGAGAGAGAAAAATGGAGAGGAAGAGTGGATGAGATGAAAGATGAAAAGGGTTGAGAATCTAAGGATAAGAGATGAAGGATAGAACAAGTGGAGAGGAAAATGATGATGATGAAGAGAAAGGGTGGAAAGAAGAAAGATGAAGCTTGGGTGGGAGAGGGAGGAAGATTGAGGGAAGAAAAAGTTGACAGGAGAAAGGAAGATGGGAGGAAGGAAGGAAGGAATGAGAATAAGGGACAGAAAGGAGGGGTGGTTAAATGAAGATAAAAATTGCTCTTATCCATGAATGATAGAGGTTAGAGAAGGAAAAGAAAAAACAATGGATGGATAGCAGAAGAAGGAAGAAAAAGGAAAATCAAGTGAAGAAGGATGGGAGAGAACCTAAAGGATGGAGAGAAGTTGAAAGAAACAAAAGTTGGATAGGAGAGAGAAAAACTAAGTTTAAAGATACAACAATGGAGGATGATACAACAAACAGAGGCATTAAGGAGAGAAAGGATAGACGGGAAGATGGAGGAGCCGGATAGGTAGAGGGTGGAATGGTATAGGAGACAAGATTAAAGATAAGAAGCATGGAGATGTAAAGGATAGAAAATAAAAGAAAGGGTGAAGAGGAAAAGGAAGGTATGTGGAGGATGAAAGGAGTATGAAAGGGAAAGTAAGAAGAATGAAGGACAGGAAGAAAGGAGATGTTAAGGGTGGAGGATGAAGGAGAGAAAGATGGAAAGGCTTGAGAATCTAAGAATAAGAGATGAAGGATAGAAAAAGTGGAGGAAAATGAAGGAAGATGAAGAGAAAGGGTGGATGGTTAAAGAATCAAGAAAAAGAATAGTGTAAAGGTAGGAGATGAAGGACAGGAGGAATGGAAAACAAAGAATGAGTTGAAGGAGATGGAGGGTGGAGAGGTGAAAGAGAAAACAAAAGAGAGGAAGAGTAGATGAGTTAGGGAGTAAGGTGTAAAGACTGATAATTACACCTTGAGGTGGACGGGCAGTCCACGCCTTTACTTGAAGAGTTTACCAACTTTTATGTAAACAGTGTCACGGCTCTTGTCAATCAGACGTAATTGTCTTTTTAACGTGCTGACGTGCTACGGTAAGCGTATTGTATCATTTCCGGTTGCCGACTGTGTCTACTGATAGCGTTGTTGCTGCTCTCATCTCAGTTGATTTTCCTACATATATCACATTACTGTGGATTAATATCTGCTGTATATTTAAACTTTCGCTAGTTTTACACAAGCACTCTCAGCGCTTTTTTCTTAGCGACTTTTCTCGCTAATCGCACAAGTTGTTAGTCACTTTAGCTCTGCAGCTAGCACTAGCAGCTAACTTAAACTAAGCAGTTAGCGATGGCTTCTCTCTCTCCCTCTCGTTCTCCTGCTCTCTCTTGCTCGGTGTGTCAAATGTTTAGTTATTCCTCTGCCTCCTTTAGTGATAGTGGTAAGTGTAATAAGTGTAGTTTATTTGCAGCACTGGAGGCAAGGCTTAGTGAATTGGAAGCGCGGCTCCGCACCATGGAAAAACAATCAGCTGCTAATATAGTTAGCCAGCCCCTAGTATCCGGTGCGGGCCGACCTAGCGTAGCTTCCAGTCCCCCGGTAGCTCCCGAGCAGCCGGGAAGCCAGGGCGGCTGGGTGACTGTCCGAGGGAAGCATAGCCCTAAGCAGAAGCCCACGGTTCACCACCAACCAGTTCATGTTTCTAACAGGTTCTCCCCACTCAGCGACACACCCGCCGAGAAACAAACTCTGATTATTGGCAGCTCCATAGTCAGAAACGTGAAGTTAGCGACACCAGCAGCTATAGTTAAATGTATTCCTGGGGCCAGAGCGGGCGACATTGAGTCAAATTTAAAACTGCTGGCTAAGAACAAAACGTAAATATGGTACGATTGTCATCCATATCGGCGGCAACGACTCCCGATTACGCCAATCGGAGATCACCAAAATTAATGTTGAGTCGGTGTGAACATTTGCAAAAACAATGTCGGACTCCGTAATTTTCTCTGGACCGCTGCCTAATCTGACCAGTGATGTCATGTATAGCCGCATGTCACAATTTAACCGCTGGTTGTCGAGGTGGTGTCCAGCAAACGATGTGGGCTTCATAGATAATTGGCAGACTTTCTGGGGAAGACCTGGTCTGATTAGGAGAGACAGCATACATCCCACTTTGGATGGAGCTGCTCTCATATCCAGAAATATGGCCAAGTTTATTAGTAAACCAAAACCATGACAACCCAGAGTTGAGACCAGGAGGCAGAGCTGCAGTCCTACACGCTTCTCTTCTGTGTCTGTCCCCCAACCACATAAATCAATTAAATCCAAAGTAAACAAAAGAAGAGTCATTCATGAAAATCTAGTAAAACTTAAAACCACTACTGCAACAAAATAAGATAATTAAATGTGGACTCTTGAACATTAGATCTCTTTCATCTAAAGCTGTTTTAGTAAACGATTTAATTTCAGATCATCATATTGATTTATTTTGTCTCACTGAAACCTGGCTGTGTCATGCCTAAATGAATCCACTCCCCCCAGTCATATTAATACTCATATTCCTCGAGACACTGGCCGAGGAGGAGGAGTTGCAGCCATTTTCAACTCAAGCCTAATCATCAACCCTAGACCTAAATTTAATTATAACTCATTCAAAAGCCTTGTTCTTAGTCTCTCTCAGCCAACCTGGAAAACTTTACAGCCAGTTCTATTTGTTAAAGTGTATCGTCCTCCTGGCCCGTACTCTGAATTCCTATCTGAATTCTCAGAGTTTTTGTCGTATTTAGTCCTTAGTACAGATAAAGTAATTATAGTAGGTGATTTTAATATTCATGTGGACGTTGATAGTGACAGTCTCAGCACTGCATTTATCTCATTATTAGACTCAATTGGCTTCTCTCAGTGTGTAAATAATCCCACTCACCGTCTTAACCACACCCTAGACCTTGTTCTGGCTTATGGGATTGAAATTGAACATTTAATAATTTTTCCACAAAATCCTATTTTGTCAGATCATTTTTTTTAATAACTTTTGAATTCCTATTACTGGATTATACACCATTAGACAAAAATGTCCTCACTAGATGTCTATCTGATAGTGTTGTAGATAAATTTAAGGAAGCGATTCCGTCAGTACTGAATTCACCGCCATGTCTCAATACTACAGAGGACTCTTATGTTAACTTTAGTCCCTCCCAAATTGATAATCTTATTGATAGTGCTGCAGGCTCACTAAGACAAACACTCGACTCCATCGCCCACTTAAAAAAGAAGATAATAAAACATAAGAGGTTAGCTCCATGGTATAACTCCCAAACCCGCAAATTAAAGCAAACATCGCGAAAATTGGAAAGGATTTGGCGTTCCACCAAAGTAGAAGAATCTCGCTTAGTCTGGCAAGGTAGTCATATGGGAAGGCCCTCTGTAATGCCAGAGCCGCCTATTACTCAGCATTAATAGAAGAGAATAAAAACTGCCCTAGGTTCCTTTTCAGCACTTTGGCCAGGATGACAAAGAGTCATAACTCTACTGATCCATGTATTCCTATAGCTCTCAGTAGTAACGACTTTGTGAGCTTCTTTAATGATAAAATTCTAACTATTAGAGACGAAATTAACCACCTCCTGCCCTCAACAGGCACCGTTCTCTCCCCAAACACAGGAACCTTGGTAATGGCAGTAAATCCTGACATATATTTGGACTGTTTTTCTCCAGTAGACTTGTCTGAACTAACTTCAATGATTTGTTCAGCTAAACCATCAACCTGTCTCTCATATCCCATCCCAACTAGGCTGCTTAAGGAAGCCTTACCCTTAGTGAGCACTTCTTTACTAGATATGATCAATTTGTCTTTAGTAACAGGCTATGTACCACAGTCCTTTAAAGTAGCTGTAATTAAACCTCTTCTTAAGAAGCCTACTCTTGATTCAGGTGTTTTAGCCAATTATAGACCTATATCTAACCTTCCATTTCTATACAAGATCCTTGAGAAAGCAGTCTCTAATCAGTTATGTGACTTTCTACATAACAATAGTTTATTTGAGGATTTTCAGTCAGGATTTAGAGCGCATCATAGCACAGAGACAGCACTGGTGAAAGTCACAAATGACCTCCTAACTGCATCGGACAAAGGACTTGTCTCTATACTTGTCCTGTTAGATCTTAGTGCTGCATTCGACACAATTGACCATCAAATCCTTTTGCAGAGACTGGAACATTTAATTGGCATTAAAGGAACTGCATTAAGCTGGTTTAAGTCCTATTTATCAGACCGATTTCAGTTTGTACATGTTAATGATGAATCCTCTGTGAAGGCAAAAGTTAGACACGGAGTTCCACAAGGTTCTGTACTTGGACCAATTCTATTCACCTTATATATGCTTCCTTTAGGTAATATTATTAGGAAACACTCCATAAATTTTCATTGTTACGCAGATGACACCCAATTATATTTATCAGTGAAGCCAGATGAACCCAATCAGTTAAACAAACTCCAAACATGCCTTAACGACATAAAGACTTGGATGACCTGCAATTTTCTACTACTAAATTCAGATAAAACTGAAGTTATTGTGCTTGGCCCTAAACACCTTAGAAACACATTATCTAATGATATAGCTACTCTGGATGGCATTACCCTGGCCTCCAGCACCACCGTAAGGAATCTGGGAGTTATCTTTGATCAGGATATGTCCTTTAACTCCCACATAAATCAAATTTCAAGGACTGCCTTTTTTCACTTACGTAATATCACAAAAATCAGGCACATCCTGTCCCTAAAAGATGCAGAAAAACTAGTTCACGCATTTGTTACTTCTAGGCTGGATTATTGCAATTCCTTATTATCAGGCTGCCCTAACAAGTCTCTAAAGACTCTCCAGCTGGTCCAGAATGCAGCTGCACGTGTATTGACTAAAACTAGAAAAAGAGACCACATTTCTCCCATTTTAGCTTCACTACATTGGCTTCCTGTAAAATCTAGAATAGAATTTAAAATCCTTCTCCTAACTTACAAAGCCCTTAATGGTCAGGCACCATCATATCTTGAAGAGCTCATAATACCGTATTATCCCACTAGAACACTGTGCTCCCAGTATGCAGGCTTACTGGTGGTCCCTACAGTCTTTAAAAGTAGAATGGGAGGCAGAGCCTTCAGCTATCAGGCTCCTCTTCTATGGAACCATCTACCAGATTCAGTCCGGGGTGCATGTTTAAGAGTAGGCTTAAAACTTTCCTTTTTGATAAAGCTTATAGTTAGGGCCGACCAGGCTCGCCTTGGATCAGCCCTTAGTTATGCTGCTATAGGCCTAGACTGCTGGGGGACTTCCCATGATGCACTGAGCTCCTCTCTCCTCCTCCTCCTCTCCATCTGTATGCATTCATGTAACATCAATGCATGTCACTAACTTTGCTTCTTCCCCAGAGTTTTTTGTGCTTTCTCATCTCACAGGAAAACCTGAGTCCCGGGCCGAACCTTCGCGGTCCTTCACAGTCCTGATGGCATCCTTCCCTGGCTATTGCTGCTTGTGCTTATTGTTGTTGTTGTGATTGTTTTTCTTCTGTCCCCCCTCCCCCTTTCCCTCTCTCTTTCTCTCTCTCAACCCAACCGGTCAAAGCAGATGGCCGCCCACCAAGAGCCGGGGTCTGCTTGAGGTTTCTACCCGTTAAAGGGGAGTTTTTCCTTACCACTGTCGCCAAGTGCTTGCTCATGGGGGAATTGTTGGGTCTCTGTAAATTAAAGAGTACGGTCTTGACCTGCTCTATGTGAAAAGTGCCTTGAGATGACTTCTGTTGTGATATGGCGCTATATAAATAAAAATTGATTGATTGATTGATTGATTGATTGAAGGTGGAGATTGAGAGAGTGAATGAGTAAAGAAATGAGAGAAAGGCCAGAGAGATACAGGAAGAATAATGAAGGATAGGAAGAGTTGAGGGGAGAAGTAGGCAGATGAAAGACAGGAACATAAAGAATGAACTAAAGAGATGATGTTGAGAAATAGAGAAAGGAATATGAAGAAGCAAAAGAACGGGAAATTAATAAGCAGACAGGGGGAAATGTGAAGGATAGAAGATGACAGAAGAGAGGTGGATGGGAGAGGGAGGAAGATGTAGGAGAGGAAAAGTTGATGAGATACAGGGAGATGAAGAAATGAAGGAAAAAAGGACAAGAAAGTAGATCAATAAACAGTTAAGACAGAAGATTAAGGAGGGAAGGGATGGATGGGTAAAACAAGAAAGATGAAGGAGAGGAGGAATGTAGAATAAAAGGATAGTTGGAGAAGGAGGGTGGAGAGGTGAAAGAAAACATGAAAGAGAGGAAGAGTAGATGAGTTAGGGAGCAAGATGTTGATGGAGAGAGTGAATATAGAAATGAGAGAAAAGGATGATGTCTGAAGGAAGAAAGTGGAAGAGTGAGAAAAATGTAGGAGAGGAACAGGAAAGGAAAAAGAAAATTACAGATACAGCTGAAAGAAGGTAAAGGAGAGAAAGGATGGAGAGGAAAAGGGGAGAGAGAAAGAGTTGGTGGGAAAGAAAGGGAGACAAAGAGGTAAAAGAATATCAATGACAGGAAGTGGAGAGTAATGAGATGAGAAAGAAGAAGGACAGAGAGGAAGGAAGTTGATGATAGAACAAATGGAAAGGAAAATGAAACAAGAACAGGTAGAGTGGAGAGGTGTGAGGAGGATTAAGAAGATGAACAGAGAGGAAAGGAGGGAGAATGAATGAGAGGGAGGGTGGATGGAGAGGAATGGAGATGAAAGAGCAATGGTGGAGAGACAACTAATATAAAGGCTGGAGAGATACAAGAAGAATGATGAAGGATTGGAAGGGTTGAGGGGAGAAGAAGGAAGATGAAAGACAGGAACATAAAGAATGAATTAAAGAGATGATGTTGAGAAATAGGAAGGATGAAACAGGAAAGAATAGAGAGAAAGAAAGGAAGATGGAGGAGCAGGATAGGTAGAGGGTGGAATGCTATAGGAAACAAGAATAAGGATAGGAAGCATGGAGATGTAAAGGATAGAAGGAGTGTGAAAGGGAAAGTAAGAAGAATGAAGGAGAGAAAGATGGAAAGGGTTGAAAATCGTAGAATAAGAGATGAAGGATAGAAAAAGTGGAGGAAAATGAAGGAAGATGATGAAGAGAAAGGGTGGATGGTTAAAGAATCAAGAAAAAGAATAGTGTAAAGGTAGGAGATAAAGGACAGGAAGGATGGATAGGTAAAATGAGAAAGATAAGGGACAAGAGGAATGGAAAATAAAGAATATGAGTTGAAGTAAATAATGATTAAAAAAGAAGGGTGGATGGTTAAATTAGATGATTATAAAAAATCCCTTCCATTCATGAAGAACTGAAAGGATGAAGAGGTAAAGGAAAGGTATGAAAATGGACAGGAAGGATGGCAGAGCAAGGTAGAGAAAAAATAGAAAGGATGAAGAGGTAAAAGAAAAGGGAGGATGGGTGGATGGATAGCAGAGGAAGGAAGAAGAAAGGAAAATCAAGTGAAGGAGGACGGGAGAGAGCCCTACCTCCCATCCATGAAGGACAGAAAAGTCAATTATAGTGGAGGAGAAAGAGGAAAGGTCATTAGGTAAAGGAAGCAAGGTGGAAGAAGAGGAAAGAAAGTGATGGTGAGAGGGTGGATGGTAGAAGTAGGAAGGTGAAGGGAGGAAGATGGAAGATGAAGGATGACTAAGAAGGATGCAATACAAAGGAAAAGGAAGGAAAGGGAAGGTGGAGAGGCAAAGGAAGGAGAGGAGAGACAGTAAGATCAAAAGGATGAGAGAGGAAGAAGAAATGAGGAAGATGGACAGAAAACAAAGTAGACGGAGGGTGGATAGGAGAGGGAGGGTAAATAAGAAAAAGGGAAGTTGGAAAGAGCATTTAAGGGAAAGAAAGAAAAGGACAGGAAGAGTGGAGGTGTAAAGGAGAGAGGGTGAAGGAGAGAAAGGGTGGACTGGAGATGAAGATGGATGATGAAGGATGGAAAGGTTTGAGAAGGAAAGGATAGGAGATGAAGGAAAGAAACATGGGACAAACGTGAAGGAGGACGAAGAAAAGAAAGGGTGGATGTTAAAGAAAGTAGAACAAGAAACAGAATAGCATAATGGTAAAGACAGAAGATGGATGGATGGGTAAAACAAGAAAGATGAAGGAGAGGAACAGTTGAGGGGAGTGAGAGGGAGAAGGAAGTGAAGGGTGGAGAGGTAAAGGAAAGGGAGGAAAATTACAGATACAGTTGAAAGAAGGTAAAGGAGAGAAAGGATGGAGAGGAAGAAAAGAGGAAGTAGCTGGGTGATAGAAGGTGGAGTGATAGAGGAAACAAGATTAAAGTTAGGAAGTGTGGAGATGTAAAAGAGGAAAAAGGATAGAAAGGCTGGAGAGGTAAATGAAAGAAAAAGTTGACAGGAGAAAGAGATGAGAGGAAGTGTGGAAAGGAAATAAGGAGTATGAGGGACAGAAAGGAGGGATGGTTAAAGGAAGAGAAATTGCTCTTATCCATGAATGATAGAAAGGTTCAGAGAAAAACTAAGTTTAAAGATACAACAGTAGAAGATGACAGAATATAAATGAAAGGAAAAGTGGATGGATGAAACAGGGGGATTAAGGAAAGAAAGAATGGAGAGAAAGAAAGGAAGATGGAGGAGCAGGATAGGTAGAGGGCGGAGTGGTATAGGAAACAAGAATAAGGATAGGAAGCATGGAGATGTAAAGGACAAGAAATAAAAGAAATGCTGAAGAGGAAAAGGAAAGAATGTGGGGGATGAAAGGAGTATGAAAGGGAAAATAAGAATGAAGGACAGGAAGAGTGGAGATGTTAAGGGTGGAGGATGAAGGAGAGAGAGATGGAAAGGGTTGAAAATCAAAGAATAAGAGATGAAGGATAGAAAAAGTGGAGGAAAATGAAGGAAGTTGATGAAGAGACAGGGTGGATGTTAAAGAATAGAGATGAAGGACAGGAGGAATGGAAAACAAAGAATAAGAGTTGGAGGAGATGGAGGGTGGAGAGGTGAAAGAGAAAACATGAATGAGAAGAAGAGTAGATGAATTACAGAGCGAGATGGAGAGAGTGAATGAGTAAAGAAATGAGAGAAAGGCCAGAGAGATACAGGAAGAATAATGAAGGATAGGAGGGGTTGAGGGGAGAAGGAGGAAGATGAAAGACGGGAAAATAAAGAATGAATTAAAGAAATGGTGTGTTGGAGAAATAAAGAAAGGAATATGAAGGACGGGGAAATGTAAAGGATAGAAGATGACAGAAGAGAGGTGGCTGGGAGAGGGAGGAAGAAGCAGGAAAGGAAAAGTTGACAGGAGAAAGGGAATGAAAGAAATGAAGGAAAAAAGGACAGGAAGGTGATGTAAATAATGATGAAAAGAAGGGTGGATGGTTAAATGAAAGAAGATAAAAAAAATCCCTTCCATCCATGAAGAACTGAAAGGATGAAGAGATAAATGAAAAAAAGATGTAAGGAAAGGAAGGAAAATGGACAGGAAGGATGGCAGAGCAAGGTAGAGAAAAAATAGAAAGGGTGAAGAGGTAAAAGAAAAGGGAAGGAAAAGAAAGGAGAGGCTGGGTAGATGGATAGAGGAAGGAAGAAGAAAGGAAAATCAAGTGAAGAAGGACGGGAGAGATCCCTGCCTCCCATCCATGAAGGACAGAAAGGCTGGGAGAAAATTAAGGAAGATTAAAAGATACAAACAGAAGATGATAGAATATAAAGGAAAGGAAAAGTGGATGGGTGAAACAGAGGGATTAAGGAGAGAAAGAATAGAGAGGAAAATGAAGGAGCAGGATAGGTAGAGGGTGGAAAGGTATAGGAAATAAGATATAAGATAGGAAGCATGGAGATGTAAAGGATAGAAAATAAAAGAAAGGGTGAAGAGGAAAAGGAAGGAATGTGGAGGATGGAAGGAGTATGAAAGGAAAAGTAAGAAGAATGAAGGAGAGAAAGAGTGGAGGTGTTAAGGGTGGAGGATGAAGGATAGAAAAAGTGGAGGAAAATGAAGGAAGACAGGGTGGATGGTTCAAGAATCAAGAAAAAAAATAGTGTAAAGGTAGGAGATAAAGGACAGGAGGAATGGAAAATAAAGAATGAGTTGGAGGAGATGGAGGGTGGAGAGGTGAAAGAGAAAACATGAATGAGAGGAAGAGTAGATGAATTAAGGAGCGAGATGGAGAGTGAATAGGTAAAGAAATGAGAGAAAGGCCAGAGAGATACAGGAAGAACGATGAAGGATAGGAAGAGTTGAAGGGAGAAGAAGGAAGATGAAAGACAGGAAAATAAAGAATGAATTAAAGAGATGATGAGAAATAGAGAAAGGAATATGAAGAAGGAAAAGGAAAGAAATGTATAAGAGGACAGGGGGAAATGTAAAGGATAGAAGATGATGGAGATTAGAGGTGGATGGGAGAGGGAGGTGTTCAAAGAGATGAAATGTACATGGATAAATGAAGGAAAATAAAGATTTTGCAGTAGAAGGATAGAAGATGAAGGTAAATAAAAGATAGAAAAGAGAAGAGGGAAGGGTGGAGAGGTATTTCAACAAAAATGCAAAAACATGACATCAAGCCTTC